>NC_084749.1:2478263-2538263 GCF_033978785.1 Entelurus aequoreus | reverse complement strand
AAAACAGTATTGCTGCCTTTATGATAAAAAAAACAAAAAGGCAGCTCAGTGGCCAGAATTGACATTTGTATTTTTTTACTATAAATAAAAATACTGGAATTTTACAGTAAAATTTTGGCACCTGATCTGCCAGTTTTTTTTTGTTTTGTTTTGTTTTTTTACCACAAATCAACAACGGTAGATGTTTCTTTTTCTTTCTTTTTTATTACTGTAAATGGAAAAACAGTACTGCTGTTTTTATGGTAAAAAAAAAAGGCAGCTCACTTGCCAGAATTTTACTGTAAAATTTACATGCGTTTTTTTTACTATAAATACAAAAAAATGCAATTTACAGTAAAATTTTGGCACCTGAGCTGCCAGTTTTTTGTTGTTTGTTTTTTTACCACAAATCAACAACTGTAGATTTTTCGGTGTATTACTGTAAATGGAAAAAACAGTACTGCTGTTTTTATGATTAAAAAACCCAAAAAGGCCAGAATTTTACTGTAAAATGTACATTTGTTTTTTTTTACTATAAATAAAAAAACTGCAATCTTACTGTAAAATTTTGGCACCTGAGCTGCAATTTTTTAGTTTTGTTTTTACCGCAAATCAACAACTGTAGATTTTTCTTTTTCTTTCTTTTTTATTACTGTAAATGAAAAACAGTACTGCTGTTTTTATGGTAAAAAAGCAGCTCAATTGCCAGAATTTTACTGTACAATGTAAAAAATGTTTTGCTGTAAATAAAAATACTGGAATTTTACAGTAAAATGTTGGCACCTGATCTGCCAGTTTTTTTGTTTTTGTTTTTTTACCACAAATCAACAACTGTAGATTTTTCGGTATATTACTGTAAATGGAAAAAACAGTACTGCTGTTTTTATGGTAAAAAAAAGGCAGCTCAGTTGCCAGAATTTTACTGTAAAATTTACATGCGTTTTTTTTTTACTATAATACAAAAAAATGCAATTTTACAGTAAAATTTTGGCACCTGAGCTGCCAGTTTTTTTGGTTGTTTTTTTATTTATTACCGCAAATCAACAAGTGTAGATTTTTCGGTGTATTACTGTAATGCGTTTTTTTTTACTATAAATTAAAAAAACTGCAATTTTATAGTAAAATTTTGGCACCTGAGCTGCCAGTTTTTTGTTTGTTTGTTTTTTTACCACAAATCAACAACTGTAGATTTTTCGGTGTATTACTGTAAATGGAAAAAACAGTACTGCTGTTTTTATGATAAAAAAACCAAAAAGGCCAGAATTTTACTGTAAAATGTACATTTGTTTTTTTTTACTATAAATAAAAAAACTGCAATCTTACTGTAAAATTTTGGCACCTGAGCTGCAATTTTTTAGTTTTGTTTTACCGCAAATCAACAAGAATTTTACTGTAAAATTTACATGCGCTTTTTTACTATAAATTTAAAAAAATGCAATTTTACTGTAAAATTTTGGCACCTGAGCTGCGTTTTTTTGTTTTGTTTTTACCGCAAATCAACAACTGTAGATTTTTCTTTTTCTTTTTTTTTTATAAATGGAAAAACAGTACTGCTGTTTTTTATGGTAAAAAACCAAAAAGGCAGCTCAGTTGCCAGAATTTTACTGTAAAATGTACATGTTTTTTTTTTGCTATAAAAACAAAATCCTGGAATTTTACAGTAACATTTTGGCACCTGATCTGACAGTTTTTTGTTTTGTTTTGTTTTTGTTTTTTTAACCACAAATCAACAAGTGTAGATTTTTCGGTGTATTACAGTAAATGGAAAAAACAGTACTGCTGTTTTTATGATAAAACAAACAAAACGGCAGCTCAGTGGCCAGAATTTTACAGTAAAATGTACATGTTTTTTTTACTATAAATAAAAAAAACTGCAATTTTACTGTAAAATGTTGGCACCTGAGCTGCCATTTTTTTGTTTTGTTTTTACCACAAATCAACAATTGTAGATTTTTCTTTTTCTTTCTTTTTTATTACTGTAAATGGAAATACAGTACTGCTGTTTTTTATGGTAAAAAAAAACAAAAAGGCAGCTCAGTCGCCAGAATTTTACTGTAAAATGTACATGGTTTTTTTTGCTATAAATAAAAAATACTGGAATTTTACAGTAAAATTTTGGCACCTGATCTGCCAGTTTTTTTTTTGTTTGTTTGTTTTTTTACCACAAATCAACAACTGTAGATTTTTCGGTGTATTACTGTAAATGGAAAAAACAGTACTGCTGTTTTTATGATAAAAAAAAGGCAGCTCAGTGGCCAGAATTTTACTGTAAAATTTACATTTGTTTTTTTAATATAAATTTAAAAAAACTGCAATTTTACTGTAAAATTTTGGCACCTGAGCTGCAATTTTTTAGTTTAGTTTTTACCGCAAATCAACAACTGTAGATTTTTCTTTTTCTTTCTTTTTTATAAATGGAAAAACAGTACTGCTGTTTTTTTATGGTAAAAAAACAAAAAGGCAGCTCAGTTGCCAGAATTTTACTGTAAAATTTACATGTTTTTTTTTGCTATAAATAAAAAATCCTGGAATTTTACAGTAAAATTTTGGCACCTGATCTGCCAGTTTTTTTTTTTATTTTTTTTTTTACCACAAATCAACAACTGTAGATTTTTCAGTGTATTACTGTAAATTAAAAAACAGTACTGCTGTTTTTTATGGTAAAAAAGGCAGCTCAGTGGCCAGAATTTTACTGTAAAATTTACATGCGCTTTTTTACTATAAATTTAAAAAAATGCAATTTTACTGTAAAATTTTGGCACCTGAGCTGCCGTTTTTTTGTTTTGTTTTTACCGCAAATCAACAACTGTAGATTTTTCTTTTTCTTTTTTTTTTATAAATGGAAAAACAGTACTGCTGTTTTTTATGGTAAAAAACCAAAAAGGCAGCTCAGTTGCCAGAATTTTACTGTAAAATGTACATGTTTTTTTTTTGCTATAAAAACAAAATCCTGGAATTTTACAGTAACATTTTGGCACCTGATCTGCCAGTTTTTTTTTTTGTTTTTGTTTTTTGTTTTTTTAACCACAAATCAACAAGTGTAGATTTTTCGGTGTATTACAGTAAATGGAAAAAACAGTACTGCTGTTTTTATGATAAAACAAACAAAACGGCAGCTCAGTGGCCAGAATTTTACAGTAAAATGTACATGTTTTTTTTACTATAAATAAAAAAAACTGCAATTTTACTGTAAAATGTTGGCACCTGAGCTGCCATTTTTTTGTTTTGTTTTTACCACAAATCAACAATTGTAGATTTTTCTTTTTCTTTCTTTTTTATTACTGTAAATGGAAATACAGTACTGCTGTTTTTTATGGTAAAAAAAAACAAAAAGGCAGCTCAGTCGCCAGAATTTTACTGTAAAATGTACATGGTTTTTTTTGCTATAAATAAAAAATACTGGAATTTTACAGTAAAATTTTGGCACCTGATCTGCCAGTTTTTTTTTTGTTTGTTTGTTTTTTTACCACAAATCAACAACTGTAGATTTTTCGGTGTATTACTGTAAATGGAAAAAACAGTACTGCTGTTTTTATGATTAAAAAAAAGGCAGCTCAGTGGCCAGAATTTTACTGTAAAATTTACATTTGTTTTTTTAATATAAATTTAAAAAAACTGCAATTTTACTGTAAAATTTTGGCACCTGAGCTGCAATTTTTTAGTTTAGTTTTTACCGCAAATCAACAACTGTAGATTTTTCTTTTTCTTTCTTTTTTATAAATGGAAAAACAGTACTGCTGTTTTTTTATGGTAAAAAAACAAAAAGGCAGCTCAGTTGCCAGAATTTTACTGTAAAATTTACATGTTTTTTTTTGCTATAAATAAAAAATCCTGGAATTTTACAGTAAAATTTTGGCACCTGATCTGCCAGTTTTTTTTTTTAATTTTTTTTTTTACCACAAATCAACAACTGTAGATTTTTCAGTGTATTACTGTAAATTAAAAAACAGTACTGCTGTTTTTTATGGTAAAAAAGGCATCTCAGTGGCCAGAATTTTACTGTAAAATTTACATGCGCTTTTTTACTATAAATTTAAAAAAATGCAATTTTACTGTAAAATTTTGGCACCTGAGCTGCCGTTTTTTTGTTTTGTTTTTACCGCAAATCAACAACTGTAGATTTTTCTTTTTCTTTTTTTTTTATAAATGGAAAAACAGTACTGCTGTTTTTTATGGTAAAAAACCAAAAAGGCAGCTCAGTTGCCAGAATTTTACTGTAAAATGTACATGTTTTTTTTTTGCTATAAAAACAAAATCCTGGAATTTTACAGTAACATTTTGGCACCTGATCTGCCAGTTTTTTTTTTGTTTTTGTTTTTTGTTTTTTTAACCACAAATCAACAAGTGTAGATTTTTCGGTGTATTACAGTAAATGGAAAAAACAGTACTGCTGTTTTTATGATAAAACAAACAAAACGGCAGCTCAGTGGCCAGAATTTTACAGTAAAATGTACATGTTTTTTTTACTATAAATAAAAAAAACTGCAATTTTACTGTAAAATGTTGGCACCTGAGCTGCCATTTTTTTGTTTTGTTTTTACCACAAATCAACAATTGTAGATTTTTCTTTTTCTTTCTTTTTTATTACTGTAAATGGAAATACAGTACTGCTGTTTTTTATGGTAAAAAAAAAAAAAAAAAAGGCAGCTCAGTCGCCAGAATTTTACTGTAAAATGTACATGGTTTTTTTTGCTATAAATAAAAAATACTGGAATTTTACAGTAAAATTTTGGCACCTGATCTGCCAGTTTTTTTTTGTTTGTTTGTTTTTTTACCACAAATCAACAACTGTAGATTTTTCGTTGTATTGCTGTAAATGGAAAAAACAGTACTGCTGTTTTTATGATAAAAAAAAAGGCAGCTCAGTGGCCAGAATTTTACTGTAAAATTTACATTTGTTTTTTTAATATAAATTAAAAAAAACTGCAATTTTACTGTAAAATTTTGGCACCTGAGCTGCCTTTTTTTTGTTTTGTTTTTACCGCAAATCAACAACTGTAGATTTTTCTTTTTCTTTCTTTTTTATAAATGGAAAAACAGTACTGCTGTTTTTTATGGTAAAAAACCAAAAAGGCAGCTCAGTTGCCAGAATTTTACTGTAAAATGTACATGTTTTTTTGCTATAAAAACAAAATCCTGGAATTTTACAGTAAAATTTTGGCACCTGATCTGCCATTTTAAAAAAAATTTTTTTTTTTTTTTTACCACAAATCAACAACTGTAGATTTTTCGGTGTATTACTGTAAATGGAAAAAGCAGTACTGCTGTTTTTATGATAAAAAAACAAAAAGGCAGCTCAGTGGCCAGAATTTTACTGTAAAATGTACATGTTTTTTTTTACTATAAATTAAAAAAAACTGCAATTTTACTGTAAAATGTTGGCACCTGGGCTGCCATTTTTTTGTTTTGTTTTTACCGCAAATCAACAACTGTAGATTTTTTAGTGTATTACTGTAAATGAAAAAAACTACTGCTGTTTTTTATGGTAAAAAAAACAAAAAGGCAGCTCAGTGGCCAGAATTTTACTGTAAAATTTACATGAGTTTTTTACTATAAATAAAAAATACTGGAATTTTACAGTAAAATTTTGGCACCTGATCTGCCAGTTTTTTTGTTGTTGTTTTTTTTTTACCACAAATCAACAAGTGTAGATTTTTCGGTGTATTACTGTACACGGAAAAACAGTACTGCTGTTTTTATGATAAAAACAAACAAAAAGGCAGCTCAGTGGCCAGAATTTTACTGTAAAATTTACATTTGTTTTTTTTTACTATAAATAAAAAAAACTGCAATTTTACTGTAAAATTTTGGCACCTGAGCTGCCATTTTTTTGTTTTGTTTTTACTGCAAATCAACAACTGTAGATTTTTCTTTTTCTTTCTTTTTTATTATTGGAAAAACAGTACTGCTGTTTTTTATGGTAAAAAAACAAAAAGGCAGCTCAGTTGCCAGAATTTTACTGTAAAATTTACACGTTTTTTTTGCTATAAATAAAAAATCCTGTAATTTTACAGTAAAATTTTGGCACCTGATCTGCCATATTTGTTTTTTTGTTTTTTTTTTTACCACAAATCAACAACTGTAGATTTTTCGGTGTATTACTGTAAATGGAAAAAAAACAGTACTGCTGTTTTTATGTAAAAAACAAACAAAAAGGCAGCTCAGTGGCCAGAATTTTACTGTAAAATGTACATGTTTTTTTTTACTACAAATAAAAAAAACTGCAATTTTACTGTAAAATGTTGGCACCTGAGCTGCCATTTTTTTGTTTAGTTTTTACCGCAAATCAACAACTGTAGATCTTTCAGTGTATTACTGTAAATGGGAAAAAAACTACTGCTGTTTTTTATGGTAAAAAAAACAAAAAGGCAGCTCGGTTGCCAGAATTTTACTGTATAATTTACAAGAGTTTTTTACTATAAATAAAAAATACTGGAATTTTACAGCAAAATTTTGGCACCTGAGCTGCCAGTTTTTCGGTGTATTACTGTAAACAGAACTGCTGTATTTACGGTTAAAAAAAATAAATAAATAAATAAATAATACTGAAAAATTGACATTAGTTTTTTTACTATAAATAAAAAAACTGCAATATTACAGTAACATTTTTGCACCTGAGCTGCCATTTTTTGTTGTTGTTTATACCGCAAATCAATAAGTGTAGATTTTTCGGTGTATTACTGTAAATGCCAAAACGGCATGCATCCATCATTAAAAGACATTTGGGTGCCATGAAGCTGCAGGAAGTGGCAACACGAGCTTGACGCATTGCTTTCATCATCGCTCTCACATTTGACATTCAAGACCGCAAGAGTCGTCTCCGCCGAGAATATTTTCTAAATCTTTCCCAGCTCCTCTCTCCCGTTTCGACACGCTCAATTAGTGTCTGCAATAACTGAAAGCAGACTTCATACTACCCATGATTATCATGTCCACAATCTTCCACTATAGCGGGTGTGTTGTGCTGTTAAAATGAGCTTGTTGTGATTTCTATTTGGGATTTTCTGAGAGGAAACGTGACAAGGACGAAAGGTGCAGATTGCTTTTCTCTGATATTATGCTCAGCTGTGATTAGCTGGTTGTTGTGGTAGTGCAGGGTTGGAAAAACCACATTGGACCAACAATACGAAAAAAACCAAATCTGTCTGGAGCCACACAAAAATGAAAAGCCGTGTATAAGTGTTATAATGAAGTAGTGTCTATATTAGCTATATTAGCCTACTATCAAAATGACTTTAAAAGTCTTATATAAGTATATTAATGAAGGCAACACATGATGTAAGTGTCTATATTAGCTATATTAGCCTACTATCAAAATGACTTTAAAAGTCTTATATAAGTATATTAATGAAGGTAACACATGATGTAAGTGTCTATATTAGCTATATTAGCCTACTATCAAAATGACTTTAAAAGTCTTATATAAGTATATTAATGAAGGCAACACATGATGTAAGTGTCTATATTAGCCTACTATCAAAATGACTTTAAAAGTCTTATATAAGTGTTATAATGAAGGCAACACATGATGTAAGTGTCTATATTAGCTATATTAGCCTACTATCAAAATGACTTTAAAAGTCTTATATAAGTGTTATAATGAAGGCAACACATGATGTAAAAAAGTGTCTATATTAGCTATATTAGCCTACTATCAAAATGACTTTAAAAGTCTTATATAAGTGTTATAATGAAGGCAACACATGATGTAAGTGTCTATATTAGCTATATTAGCCTACTATCAAAATGACTTTAAAAGTCTTATATAAGTGTTATAATGAAGGCAACACATGATGTAAGTGTCTATATTAGCTATATTAGCCTACTATCAAAATGACTTTAAAAGTCTTATATAAGTGTTATAATGAAGGCAACACATGATGTAAGTGTCTATATTAGCTATATTAGCCTACTATCAAAATGACTTTAAAAGTATTATATAAGTGTTATAATGAAGGCAACACATGATGTAAGTGTCTATATTAGCTATATTAGCCTACTATCAAAATGACTTTAAAAGTCTTATATAAGTGTTATAATGAAGGCAACACATGATGTAAGTGTCTATATTAGCTATATTAGCCTACTATCAAAATGACTTTAAAAGTCTTATATAAGTGTTATAATGAAGACAACACATGATGTAAGTGTCTATATTAGCTATATTAGCCTACTATCAAAATGACTTTAAAAGTCTTATATAAGTGTTATAATGAAGGCAACACATGATGTAAGTGTCTATATTAGCCTACTATCAAAATGACTTTAAAAGTCTTATATAAGTGTTATAATGAAGTCAACACATGATGTAAGTGTCTATATTAGCTATATTAGCCTACTATCAAAATGACTTTAAAAGTATTATATAAGTGTTATAATGAAGGCAACACATGATGTAAGTGTCTATATTAGTCTATATAATAGTATCGTGACTCACTCGATGGACCGTTGTCCATTTGGTCCAGCTGGCCGGGGAAGTTTCCAGTTGATTTGGGTAAACAATCCATTATTCAGCATAGCTTGGCTCAAAGTTGCAGATTTCCAGCGTGACCATCTCTCGCTCTCTCGGCTTCCATCTGCTCCGACCTTTCAGCCTCTTCTGAAGTTGTCATGTTGGGAACAGGTGGGTGCCATGATTGGGTATAAAAGCAGCTTCCATAAAATACTCGGTCGTTCACCAACAAGGACGGGGGGTGAGGGTCACCACTTTGTCAACAAATGCCTGACCAAATTGTTTAAGAACAACATTTCTCAAACAAGCTACTGCAAGGAATTTAGGGATTTCACCATCTACGGTGCGTAATATCATCAAAAGGTTCAGAGAATCTGGAGAAATCACTGCACGTAAGCCATGATATTACACACCTTCCATCCCTCAGGCGGTACTGCATCAAAAAGCCACATCGGTGTGTAAAGGATATCACCACATGGGCTCAAGAACACTTTAAAAAACCCACTGTCAGTAACTACAGTTACATCTGTAAGTGCAAGTTAAAACTCCACTATGCAAAGCGAAAGCCATTTATCAACAACACCCAGATGCGCCGCCGGCTTCGCTGGGCCCCGAGCTCATCTAAGATGGACTGATGCAAAGTGGAAAAGTGTTCTGTCACGCCCTGACTTATTTGGAGTTTTTTTGCTGTTTTCTTGTGTGTAGTGTTTTAGTTCTTGTCTCGCGCTCTTATTTTGGTGGCTTTTTCTCTTTTTTTGGTATTTTCCTGTAGCAGTTTCATGTCTTCCTTTGAGCGATATTTCCCGCATCTACTTTTGTTTTAGCAATCGAGCATATTTCAGTTGTTTTTATCCTTCTTTGTGGGGGACATTGTTGATTGTCATGTCATGTTCGGATGTACATTGCGGACGCAGTCTTTGCTCCACAGTAAGTCTTTGCTGTCGTCCAGCATTCTGTTTTTGTTGACTTTGTAGCCAGTTCGGTTTTAGTTTCGTTCTGCATAGCCTTCCTTAAGCTTCAATGCCTTTTTTAGGGGCACTCACCTTTTGTTTATTTTTGGTTTAAGCATTAGACACCCTTTTTACCTACCTGCTGCCACCTACTGATATGGAAGAGTATTACACGGTTACTCTGCCGAGCTCTAGACAGCACCGACACTCAACAACACATCATTATTATTTGTATTTAATTAGCAATCGAGAATATTTCAGTTGTTTTTTATCCTTCTTTGTGGGGACATTGTTGATTGTCTAGTCAATGTTCGGATGTACATTGTGGACGCCGTCTTTGCTCCACAGTAAGTCTTTGCTGTCGTCCAGCATTCTGTTTTTGTTGACTTTGTAGCCAGTTCAGTTTTAGTTTCGTTCTGCATAGCCTTCCTTAAGCTTCAATGCCTTTTCTTAAGGGCACTCACCTTCTGTTTATTTTTGGTTGAAGCATTAGACACCTTTTTACCTGCACCCTGCCTCCCGCTGTTTCCGACATCTACAAAGCAATTAGCTACCTGCTGCCACCTACTGATATGGAAGAGTATTACACGGTTACTCTGCCGAGCTCTAGACAGCACCGACACTCAACAACAACAACACATCATTATTATTTTTATTTCATTAACAATCAAGAATATTTCAGTTGTTTTCATCCTTCTTTGTGGGGACATTGTTGATTGTCATGTCATGTTCGGATGTACTTTGTGGACGCCGTCTTTGCTCCACAGTAAGTCTTTGCTGTCGTCCAGCATTCCGTTTTTGTTGACTTTGTAGCCAGTTCGGTTTTAGTTTCATTCTGCATAGCCTTCCCTAAGCTTCAATGCCTTTTCTCACCTTTTGTTTATTTTTGGTTTAAGCATTAGACACCTTTTTACCTGCACCCTGCCTCCCGCTGTTCCTGACATCAACAAAGCAATTAGCTACCAGCTGCCACCTACTGATATGGAAGAGTATTACACGGATTGTCATGTCATGTTCAGATGTACATTGTGGACGCCGTCTTTGCTCCACAGTAAGTCTTTGCTGTCGTCCAGCATTCCGTTTTTGTTGACTTTGTAGCCAGTTCGGTTTTAGTTTCATTCTGCGTAGCCTTCCCTAAGCTTCAATGCCTTTTCTCACCTTTTGTTTATTTTTGGTTTAAGCATTAGACACCTTTTTACCTGCACCCTGCCTCCCGCTGTTTCCGACATCTACAAAGCAATTAGCTACCTGCTGCCACTCCTTATATGGAAGAGTATTACACGGTTACTCTGCCGAGCTCTAGACAGCACCGACACTCAACAACAACACATCATTGGCAGACTATAATTACTGGTTTGCAAAACATATTTTTACCCCAAATAGGTGAAATTAGATCATCTCCCAGGGCACACCAGACTGTATCTCACAGTGGTTGACAAACACGGCATTAGAGGATGTATAATCCGTAAGTTCTTACACCGCCTGGTCCTATTTGACACATTGTAAATTTAACTTTTCCCTTCTCCTCCGCTCTAATTTTTTTTTTGTTTCAAGGGTGCGGTCCAAAATAGTATGGGAAAATCCCGTTGCCCAGATTCCCTTTTGGCTCGCGTCCTCGCCCCGTTCCCCCGGGGCTCCCACGTGCAGCGGTCCGCCGTTTACAGAGCAGCATTGTCCGAGGCCTGCTGGTAGTTTTTCAGGCCGGACAGTGGATGTGTAGGTGGTGGTGTGAGTCACGCCAGGATGTTTTCCGTGACATGCTTTTTTTTTGTGTGACGGAAAAGACAAGCGAGCACATTATGTCCATGTGTGACTCACCATGGCTCGCAGGGGATGTAGATTTCCCCCTCCGACGGTGGTATGTTTGTCAAGTCAAACAGATTGAAATAACACACATTTGTGTTATTTATTACGTACTGTAAAGTTGGAGTTTCAGCTTCTTCCCATGTTCTCTGCTGACCTTTTTTATGCCATTTCCAAACAATCCTGCTCAGTCTTCAGGGCTTGCCTGCTAATAATTCTGCTTACCACAAAACCGCGAGTGAGCATGGCAGGAAGAAAAACAAACCAACAATTAACATATTAGCGTCCTCCTGAGTACCACTTTTTCCCTCCCTTGGTCAGGCCTGCCAATGAAATGGAGAAAAAAATGGGGTGAAAAAGATGTTTTTTGTTGTCACCTGGGTCAGGAATTCCAAATGAGTCCCTCTACTTGCTGGAAGTCCCCAAAAAAAGCTGTAAATTTGCCTAAAAGTCTAGGTGTGTGTCCCTTTAAGAAGCCCAACCTACCTTGGATCTCCACCTGGGTCACAAATTCAAAATTAGTCCCTCTACTTGCTGGAAGTCAACATGATTTCTGTGGGACAAACACGACAAAAAACATCCTAATTGTTAGAAAGCCCACTGTGTTTGATATGTTTATGCTTCTAGTGCCGTTTTGTCCGACTAATTTCCGCCGCCCTCGAACTCACCGTCGTGTGGACTGTGACTCAACAATTATTTTTTTGCGTGTACGACTTCCTCCGAGGCTGCCACAGAAAGACGCGTTTCACGCCGCTCCTTCGTCGTTTCGTTTTGTCCACCAAACGTTTTATACTGTGCGTGAATGCGCAAAGGTGAGCCTTGTTGATGTTATTTTACTTGTTAAAGTTAAAGTACCAATGATTGTCACACACAAACTCGGTGTGGCGAAATTATTCTCTGCACCCTTGATCACCACCTGGGAGGTGAGGGGAGCAGTGAGCAGCGGCGGTGGCCGCGCCCGGGAATACTTTTTGGTGATTTGACCCCCAATTCCAAGCCTTGATGCTGAGTGCCAAGCAGGGAGGTAATGGCTCCCATTTTTATAGTCTTTGGTATGACTCGGCCGGGGTTTGAACTCACGGTTGATCTTGGGGTGCTTATCAGGCATATTTGGTCACTGTATTATGCTGATTGTATAGTCATTTTGATAGTAGGCTAACATAGCTAATATAGACACTTACATCATGTGTTGTCTTCATTATAACACTTATATAAGACTTTTAAAGTCATTTTGATAGTAGGCTAATATAGCTAATATAGACACTTACATCATGTGTTGCCTTCATTATAACACTTATATAAGACTTTTAAAGTCATTTTGATAGTAGGCTAATATAGACACTTACATCATGTGTTGCCTTCATTAATATACTTATATAAGACTTTTAGAGTCATTTTGATAGTAAGCTAATATAGACACTTACATCATGTGTTGTCTTCATTATAACACTTATATAAGACTTTTAAAGTCATTTTGATAGTAGGCTAATATAGACACTTACATCATGTGTTGCCTTCATTATAACACTTATATAAGACTTTAAAGTCATTTTGATAGTAGGCTAATATAGCTAATATAGACACTTACATCATGTGTTGCCTTCATTATAACACTTATATAAGACTTTTAAAGTAATTTTGATAGTAGGCTAATATAGCTAATATAGACACTTACATCATGTGTTGCCTTCATTATAACACTTATATAAGACTTTTAAAGTCATTTTGATAGCAAGCTAATATAGCTAATATAGACACTTACATCATGTGTTGCCTTCATTATAACACTTATATAAGACTTTACATGTTTTGCGGCTCCAAACAGATTACTTTTTTGTATTTGTGGTCCAACATGACTCTTTCAACATATTGGGTTGCCGACCCCTCCACTAGGGTGTGAAAGCACTTTTTTTTTCACTCCCATGGTCGGAATTCATGCTATTCCCTGAAGTATTGACTTTCTTTTTTTCCCCTTGTTTTAACCTTAAACATGTCTCGTGTAGGAGGAACATGTTTTCCTTTAGGCTACAGAATGTAATTCATAGCCAGGCCTGACAGCTTGTCATGTTTGCAGTGAAATATTAGTATTCTAAAGCTGGCCGTTCCGTCGGAATTATTGTATTTGTACAATCATTTCACCCTTCTGAGCAATGTGCCGTCAATCATTCAAAAAAAATCCCATAATGTACGAGGATTTGACCTTTTCCATACATGGAAACAGGATGGATGGTGCACTGTTCTACATTGTCTCCCTTTTCTATTACTGTGGGAAGTCCATTGTCCAGTCCATTGTGGATCTAACATAATAGTGAGAGTCCAGTCCATAGTGGATCTAACATAATAGTGAGAGTCCAGTCCATAGTGGATCTAACATAATAGTGTGAGAGTCCAGTCCATAGAGGATCTAACATAATAGTGAGAGTCCAGTCCATAGTGGATCCAACATAATAGTGAGAGTCCAGTCCATAGTGGATCTAACATAATAGTGTGAGAGTCCAGTCCATAGTGGATCTAACATAATAGTGAGAGTCCAGTCCATAGTGGATTTAACATAATAGTGTGAGAGTCCAGTCCATAGTGGATCTAACATAATAGTGTGAGAGTCCAGTCCCTAGTGGATCTAACATAATAGTGTGAGAGTCCAGTCCATAGTGGATCTAACATAATAGTGAGAGTCCAGTCCATAGTGGGTCTAACATAATAGTGAGAGTCCAGTCCATAGTGGATCTAACATAATAGTGTGAGAGTCCAGTCCATAGTGGATCTAACATAATAGTGTGAGAGTCCAGTCCATAGTGGATCTAACATAATAGTGAGAGTCCAGTCCATAGTGGATCTAACATAATAGTGTGAGAGTCCAGTCCATAGTGGTTCTAACATAATAGTGTGAGAGTCCAGTCCATAGTGGATCTAACATAATAGTGTGAGAGTCCAGTCCATAGTGGATCTAACATAATAGTGAGAGTCCAGTCCATAGTGGATCTAACATAATAGTGAGATTAATAATGAAATCCACAGGCAAATTCATACATTGTTCACTGTTGGGGCGGTATAGCTCGGTTGGTAGAGTGGCCGTGCCAGCAACTTGAGGGTTCCAGGTTCGATCCCCGCTTCCACCATCCTAGTCACTGCCGTTGTGTCCTTGGGCAAGACTCTTTACCCACCTGCTCCCAGTGCCACCCACACTGGTTTAAATGTAACTTCGATATTGGGTTTCACTTTGCAAAAGCGCTTTGAGTCACTAGAGAAAAGCGCTATATAAATATAATTCACTTCACTGTTACAAGCGGCCCTCTGATGGCAGCCATAACTGCCATGTGGCCCTCAATGAAAACCAGGTTGACATCCCGGACTTAAAGTGTGAAACACAAATAACCTACATGTAAATAATACATTTCCCATACTTGGGCGGGCCATATTTGGCCCACAGGCCTCACTTTGTGCACCCCTGATTGAGACCATGGAATGATTATATGTCCTGGTTATAATGGAGCCACGTCAAAACACTTGTACGAATAAGCTTTCTATGGTTTGCACCCATAAATCCAGCGGTTAAATTTTTAAAAAATCCCCTATTACCTGACTTTGACTCACCGCTTATCCTATTTACTGCCTTGTTGCAGTGCCCAGGGACTGGAAGCAGGTCTGGCATAAACAGCCTTTCAGTGCAATGAGGTACTTAGTTATGTGCAGGCCATGTCGAGGTGATGGGGGAGTCTCCCTCCACATGGGGGATGAAAGATGCTTATTTGGAATGACGACCAGTTGAAGTGTTAATGAGTTTCCTCCAATGGTCTGATCCAGAGGCCACACAACTCTTGATACCAGATAGTGATGGTTATAGTCCGTATGCTACTTTCTGTGTCATGAAGGACGATCTATGGACGTTGATCTATGGACGTTGATCTATGGACGTTGATCTATGGACGATCTATGGACGTTGATCTATGGACGTTGATCTATGGACGATCTATGGTCGTTGATCTATGGACGTTGATCTATGGACGTTGATCTATGGACGATCTATGGTCGTTGATCTATGGACGTTGATTTATGGACGTTGATCTATGGACGATCTATGGACGATCTATGGACGTTGATCTATGGACGTTGATCTATGGACGATCTATGGACGTTGATCTATGGACGTTGATCTATGGTCGTTGATCTATGGTCGTTGATCTATGGACGATCTATGGTCGTTGATCTATGGACGTTGATTTATGGACGTTGATCTATGGACGATCTATGGACGATCTATGGACGTTGATCTATGGACGTTGATCTATGGACGATCTATGGACGTTGATCTATGGACGTTGATCTATGGTCGTTGATCTATGGACGTTGATCTATGGACGATCTATGATCGTTGATCTATGGACGTTGATTTATGGACGTTGATCTATGGACGATCTATGGACGATCTATGGACGTTGATCTATGGACGTTGATCTATGGACGATCTATGGACGTTGATCTATGGACGTTGATCTATGGTCATTGATCTATGGACGTTGATCTATGGACGATCTATGATCGTTGATCTATGGACGTTGATTTATGGACGTTGATCTATGGACGATCTATGGACGTTGATCTATGGACGTTGATCTATGTACGTTGATCTATGGACGTTGATCTATGGACGTTGATCTATGGACGATCTATGGACGTTGATCTATGGACGATCTATGGACGTTGATCTATGGACGATCTATGGTCGTTGATCTATGGACGTTGATCTATGGACGATCTATGGTCGTTGATCTATGGACGTTGATTTATGGACGTTGATCTATGGACGATCTATGGACGTTGATCTATGTACGTTGATCTATGGACGTTGATCTATGGACGTTGATCTATGGACGATCTATGGACGTTGATCTATGGACGATCTATGGACGTTGATCTATGGACGATCTATGGACGTTGATCTATGGACGTTGATCTATGGACGATCTATGGACGTTGATCTATGGACGTTGATCTATGGACGATCTATGGACGTTGATCTATGGACGTTGATCTATGGACGATCTATGGACGTTGATCTATGGACGTTGAT
This sequence comes from Entelurus aequoreus, assembly GCF_033978785.1. Lineage (NCBI taxonomy): Eukaryota > Metazoa > Chordata > Actinopteri > Syngnathiformes > Syngnathidae > Entelurus > Entelurus aequoreus. Next base: position 2,522,008 of record NC_084749.1, on the reverse strand, counting down.
CTATGGACGTTGATCTATGGACGATCTATGGTCGTTGATCTATGGTCGTTGATCTATGGACGTTGATCTATGGACGATCTATGGTCGTTGATCTATGGTCGTTGATCTATGGACGTTGATCTATGGACGTTGATCTATGGACGATCTATGGACGTTGATCTATGGACGTTGATCTATGGACGTTGATCTATGGACGTTGATCTATGGACGATCTATGGACATTGATCTATGTACGTTGATCTATGGACGATCTATGGACGTTGATCTATGGACGTTGATCTATGGACGTTGATCTATGGACGTTGATCTATGGACGATCTATGGACGTTGATCTATGGACGTTGATCTATGGACGATCTATGGACGTTGATTCTAAATCTCTGGTGCGAGCAATGTTCCCTCTAATTTTTCGTGTGTGTGAGCAAACGCAAAAAGTCCCTGAGCATTGAGTGGAGGCCATGTGAGCAACATCAGACGTGCACACTGTGGCTACACCAGCAGCACACCCGTCCCAAACCTGACTAAATAACAAGTTACATCTCCATCCATCCATCCATTTTCTACCGCTTGTCCCTTTCGGGGTCGCGGGAGCCTATCTCAGCTGTCCGTATGCTACTTTCTGGGTCATGAAGGACGATCTATGGACGTTGATCTATGGACGTTGATCTATGGACGTTGATCTATGGACAATCTATGGACGTTGATCTATGGACGTTGATCTATGGACGATCTATGGACGTTGATCTATGGACGTTGATCTATGGACGATCTATGGACGTTGATCTATGGACGTTGATCTATGGACGTTGATCTATGGACGATCTATGGGCGTTGATTCTAAATCTGTGGTGCGAGCAATGTTCCGTCTAATTTTTCGTGTGTATGAGCAAACGCAAAAAGTCCCTGAGCATTGAGTGGAGGCCATGTGAGCAACATCAGACGTGCACACTGTGGCTACACCAGCAGCACACCTGTCCCAAACCTGACTAAATAACATGTTCAATCTCCATCCATCCATCCATTTTCTACCGCTTGTCCCTTTCGGGGTCGCGGGAGCCTATCTCAGCTGCATTCGGGCGGAAGGCGGGGTACACCCTGGACAAGTCCCCACCTCATCGCAGGGCCAACACAGATAGACAGACAACATTTTCTTAATCAAATGACAGCAGTCATTTCCATGAGATGATTTTCTAATGTAAGTGTTTCGGCCCACTTACAATTAGGGATGATGTTTGATAAGGAATTATCGAGTTCGAGCCTATTATCGAATCCTCTTATCGAACCGATTCCTTATCGATTCTCTTATCGAGTCCAGATAGGTTGTTGTATATGGAAAAAAACACACAATATTTGGTTTAACAAAAGCTCACTTTTATTATATAATAAAAAAATAAAATCTAATAAATAAATAAATATTGACTGTTACCCACCTAAAAAAATAAAATAAAATAAATAAATATTGACTGTTGTTACCCAAAGTATATTAAGTAGGATTTTTCAGAGAAACAAATATATACAGTAACACAAAAACAACCTGTCTCTGTGATCACTATAGGTGTATAAATAATAATATAGTGTTAAATAAAATCAGTCCCTTGGGCACAAAACTGAAAATAATACAGCTCTCCAAAAAGTGCACTTCTGCTGCTATTGGAACATAACTGTTTGTTATGATGCTTTGACATTTTTGCACTTTATTTCTTTATTGAAAGAAAATTCTATGAAGAGAAAAGTTGTTTGCAAATGTGGTTACAATGCTAAAAAATGAAAAGTTAAAGCTAAAAAAAGAAATACACTTTATTGAGTTAACATTATTTCTTTATAGGGGGGAAAATGTTATGAGCTATAGAATATAACAACTACACTACCCAGCATGCAACGGGAGTTACGAGCATGCGCGGTAGCCCCGAAAAGTGTTGCATGTTGCCACGCTGTGAAAGTAAACGTCAAGAACTCAGCCAACACGCCTCGTCTGCATTATTTATAATTAGACAGACAACACATCTACAGTGTGATTTTGTTTTGTTTACAAGGAAAGAAAAACAAAAGTTAAAAAAGGGAGATATGTTGTGTATATATGTATGTGCTGCGGTTGTTTTAAGAACGTTGCGACAGCTGCCATAAAGGTGGTGCGTTGCTAGCCTGGTTGCTATGTTTCCGGTTGGTCGTAAAAGTGTTCGTCATGTGTTTTACCCTGCTCAAATCTCTCAGTAAAGTTATTCGATGGATTATAGCTTTTGTTTTGAACTTTATTACACCTTGGAGCGCTTTTTCCCGTCCATTGTTTTCCTGCTTTCGCTATCTGCGCCTAATGACTGAGCTACGTGACGTCATTTCTTGTGATGTCCCACGGAGCATTTCTGGTCGGGACGGGATTCGAATAAAGAATCAACTCTTTTCCTTTACTATAGTGGTCTCGATAACGGGTACCGGTTCTCAAAAACGGATTTGAGTCCGAGGACTCGGTTATTTTCTTATCAAACAACCGGGAAAACCGGTTTCGAGTATCATCCCTACTTACAATGACAATAATAAAAAATATTGTTTTTCATGAACTGTGTACTTGTATTGTTTGTCTGGGTGGAGGTCCTCCTTTGGAAATAGTTTGTACCCCTTTCAGACATTGCATTTAGTTCCCATTAAAACATTCACATGTTGCACAATGAGATGTAAGCAGCGGATCATGTGTACATTCCTGCAACTTCCTGTTTGTAAAATATATATTTTTATTAGTATTTATTTAATATACTAACAGCATTTCATGATTAATATTTATAAATGAAGATTCCTAATAAATGACACTAGAATAAGCACACATTTGATTGGTAAATCATAGTGTAACGACCTGGAATGACACTTTATGTGTGGTGTTGGAGTTGTCCGACTTTTTGTGTGTCTGTAAACGCATCGCTGGCTAAGTGCCATATGTGCATGTGTTGGCGCAAGTGAGAAAGAGCGAGCGGCTGCTGTTGATATAACAAAGTTGCTTTTGGTCTGGTTTGTACTGCAGAAAATGACCACTTTTGCTAGATATCATTTTTTTTACTATTGTTTTGGTGATGTGTTTATGGCCGACAATAAAGAGTTTTGCTCAGTGAAGCGACGGATGGAATTCACGTCCTCAAAGCGTCTCGACAGACGTTACAATATTTGAACAATGATGACGAAAACCGTTTTCTCTGTCGTGTCCGTGTGTCGGAAATTGTTATGCGCTTATTTTTTTATTAGATTTTGTGCGTGGCGTAGATTTGCTGTGCGCAGAGGACGCTTGAGCAGTGCGCAATTGCACAGGCGCGCACCTTAGAGGGAACGTTGGGTGCGAGTACTACTGTTGGTACGCAGGCTTCATCTGGTGGTACTTTTTCATGTACCTATATGTGATAGTTGGACAAATAGAAAGGGCCTGATCCACTAACTAAAACCCATGCAAACTTGATAGCACACGCAAAGTTGATCTACTAAACTTGTGCAAAGTGGATTGCGTTGGTTGAGTGAGCGTAATCCATTTGGCGTTTCTGTCTTCAGAAATATGCAAAATTAGAGATGTCCGATAATGGCTTTTTTGCCGATATTCCGTTATTTTCCAACTCTTGATTACCGATTCCGATATCAACCGATACCGATATATACAGTCGTGGAATTAACACATTATGATGCCTAATTTTGTTGTGATGCCCCTGCTGGATGCATTAAACAATGTAACAAGGTTTTCCAAAATAAATCAACTCAAGTTATGGACAAAAAAAAGGCCAACATGGCACTGCCATATTTATTATTGAAGTCACAAAGTGCATTATTTTGTTATTATTATTATTCATTAATATTTGTTATTATTATTATTATTATTTCATTATTTTCTGCTGAATTTCCCCCAGGGATCAATAAAGTACTTTCTATTCTATTCTATTCTATTCTATTTTTTTAACATGCCTCAAAACAGCAGCTTGGAATTTGGGACGTGCTCTCCCTGAGAGAGCATGAGGAGGTTGAGGTGGTGGGTAGGGGGTAGCGGGGGGTGTAGATTGTAGCGTCCCTGAAGAGTTAGTGCTGCAAGGGGTTCCGGGTATTTGTTGTGTTGTGTTACGGTGCGGAAGTTCTCCCGAAATGTGTTTGTCATTCTTGTTTGGTGTGGGTTCACAGTGTGGCGCATATTTGTAACAGTGTTAAAGTCGTTTATACGGCCACCCTCAGTGTGACCTGTATGGCTGTTGACCAAGTATGCCTCGCATTCACTTGTGTGTGTGAAAAGCCGTAGATATTATGTGATTGGGCCGGCGCGCAAAGGCAGTGCCTTTAAGGTTTCTCCCCACATCCGTGTACACAGCGGCGTTTTAAAAAGCCATACATTTTACTTTTTGAAACCGATACCGATAATTTCCGATATCACATTTTAAAGCATTTATCGGCCGATACTATCGGCAGTCCGATATTATCGGACATCTCTAATTTTGATCATCGAAACGCCCACAATACTTGGAGAAGATGCAACAAATATTATACAGCACGTGCAATGTATTTAGCACGTGTGAACAGTACGTGCAAACTGACACACACAGAGATTTTTACAACAAAGTTCTAAATCTTACTGATGTATCAGATATATTTAGTTTAGTTTAGTTTATTATGGATCCCCATTAGTCTACACCGCAGTGGAGACTATTCTTCCTGAAGTCCAGGCAAAAATAAACATCACACAATCACAAAACAAAAGATTACAATGCAGTGTGAGATTATCTAATTTCACCTATTTGGGTTAAAAAATATGTTTAGAAAACCAGTTATTATAGTCTGCAAATGATGTGTTGTTGTTGAGTGTCGGTGCTGTCTAGAGCTCGGCAGAGTAACCGTGTAATACTCTTCCATATCAGTAGGTGGCAGCAGGTAGCTAATTGCTTTGTAGATGTCGGAAACAGCGGAAGGCAGGATGCAGGTAAAAAAAGGTGTCTAATGCTTAAACCAAAAATAAACAAAAGGTGAGTGCCCTTAAGAAAAGGCATTGAAGCTTAGGGAAGGCTATGCAGAACTAAACTACAACATAACTGGCTACAAAGTAAACAAAAAACAGAATGCTGGACGACGGCAAAGACTTACTGTGGCGCAAAGACGACGTCCACAATGTACATCCGAACATGACATGACAATCAACAATGTCCCCCACAAAATAGGATAAAAATTGCTAAAACAAAAGTAGATGCGGGAAATATCGCTCAAAGGAAGACATGAAACTGCTACAGGAAAATACCCAAAAAAGAGAAAAAGCCACTAAAATAGGAGCGCAAGACAAGAACTAAAACACTACACACAGGAAAACAGCAAAAAAGTCCAAATAAGTCATGGTGTGATGTGACAGGTGGTGACAGTACACCTACTTTGAGACAAGAGCTATAGTGAGGTATGCTTGGTTATGCTTTAAAGTCATATCCAACAACTTTTTACTGTTAACTGAGTTTCGTTTTTTTTTGGCTCAATAAAGGTTGAAAAACATTGCATTAATGTACCAAAGACAAATAATAAGTGAGGAAAAAGTACCATCCATCCCTTTTCTACTGCTTGTCCCAATAAAACCAGTCATGCCATTAGGTACAATCTAGAATAATCTCTACTAATATATGTCATTGGCTAATAACATGCAAACGTGATATCATTTTGATGATTATGGCTCAGACCAGGTTCAATGATGATGATGATGGCTCAGACCAGGTTCAATGATGATGATGATGGCTCAGACCAGGTTCAATGATGATGATTATGGCTCAGACCAGGTTCAATGATGATGATTATGGCTCAGACCAGGTTCAATGATGATGATGATGGCTCAGACCAGGTTGAATGATGATGGCTCAGACCAGGTTCAAGGATGATGATTATGGCTCAGACCAGGTTCAATGATGATGGCTCAGACCAGGTTCAATGATGATGGCTCAGACCAGGTTCAATGATGATGATTATGGCACAGACCAGGTTCAATGATGATTGCTCAGACCAGGTTCAATGATGAGGATTATGGCTCAGACCAGGTTCAATGATGATGATTATGGCTTAGACCAGGTTCAATGATGATGATTATGGCTCAGACCAGGTTCAATGATGATGATTATGGCTTAGACCAGGTTCAATGATGATGATTATGGCTCAGACCTGGTTCAATGATGATGATTATGGCTCAGACCAGATTCAATGATGATGATTATGGCTTAGACCAGGTTCAATGTTGATTGCTCAGACCAGGTTCAATGATGATGATTATGGCTCAGACCAGGTTCAATGATGATGATTATGGCTTAGACCAGGTTCAATGATGATGATTATGGCTCAGACCAGGTTCAATGATGATGATTATGGCTCAGACCAGGTTCAATGATGATGATGATGGCTCAGACCAGGTTGAATGATGATGGCTCAGACCAGGTTCAAGGATGATGATTATGGCTCAGACCAGGTTCAATGATGATGGCTCAGACCAGGTTCAATGATGATGGCTCAGACCAGGTTCAATGATGATGATTATGGCACAGACCAGGTTCAATGATGATTGCTCAGACCAGGTTCAATGATGAGGATTATGGCTCAGACCAGGTTCAATGATGATGATTATGGCTTAGACCAGGTTCAATGATGATGATTATGGCTCAGACCAGGTTCAATGATGATGATTATGGCTTAGACCAGGTTCAATGATGATGATTATGGCTCAGACCTGGTTCAATGATGATGATTATGGCTCAGACCAGATTCAATGATGATGATTATGGCTTAGACCAGGTTCAATGTTGATTGCTCAGACCAGGTTCAATGATGATGATTATGGCTCAGACCAGGTTCAATGATGATGATTATGGCTTAGACCAGGTTCAATGATGATGATTATGGCTCAGACCAGGTTCAATGATGATGATTATGGCTCAGACCAGGTTCAATGATGATGATTATGGCTTAGACCAGGTTCAATGATGATGATTATGGCTCAGACCTGGTTCAATGATGATGATTATGGCTCAGACCAGGTTCAATGATGATGATTATGGCTCAGACCAGATTCAATGATGATGATTATGGCTTAGACCAGGTTCAATGATGATGATTATGGCTCAGACCAGGTTCAATGATGATGATTATGGCTTAGACCAGGTTCAATGATGATGATTATGGCTCAGACCAGGTTTAAGGATGATGATTATGGCTTAGACCAGGTTCAATGATGATGATTATGGCTCAGACCAGGTTCAATGATGAAGATTATGGCTCAGAGCAGGTTCAATGATGATGATTATGGCTCAGACCAGGTTCAATGATGATGATTATGGCTTAGACCAGGTTCAATGATGATGATTATGGCTCAGACCAGGTTTAAGGATGATGATTATGGCTCAGACCAGGTTCAATGATGATGATTATGGCTCAGACCAGGTTCAATGATGAAGATTATGGCTCAGAGCAGGTTCAATGATGATGATTATGGCTTAGACCAGGTTCAATGATGATGATTATGGCCCAGACCAGGTTCAATGATGATGATTATGGCTTAGACCAGGTTCAATGATGATGATTATGGCTCAGACCAGGTTCAATGATGATGATTATGGCTTAGACCAGGTTCAATGATGATGATTATGGCTTAGACCAGGTTCAATGATGATGGCTCAGACCAGGTTCAATGATGATGATTATGGCTTAGACCAGGTTCAATGATGATGATTATGGCTTAGACCAGGTTCAATGATGATGGCTCAGACCAGGTTCAATGATGATGGCTCAGACCAGGTTCAATGATGATGATTATGGCTCAGACCAGGTTCAATGATGATGATTATGGCTCAGACCAGGTTCAATGATGATGATTATGGCTCAGACCAGGTTCAATGATGATGATTATGGCTCAGACCAGGTTCAATGATGATGATTATGGCTTAGACCAGGTTCAATGATGATGATTATGGCTCAGACCAGGTTCAATGATGATGATTATGGCTCAGACCAGGTTCAATGATGATGATTATGGCTCAGACCAGGTTCAAGGATGATGATTATGGCTTAAACCAGGTTCAATGATGATGATTATGGCTCAGACCAGGTTCAAGGATGATGATTATGGCTCAGACCAGGTTCAATGATGATGATTATGGCTCAGACCAGGTTCAATGATGATGGCTCTGACCAGGTTCAATGATGATGGCTCAGACCAGGTTCAATGATGATGGCTCAGACCAGGTTCAATGATGATGATTATGGCTCAGACCAGGTTCAATGATGATGATTATGGCTCAGACCAGGTTCAATGATGATGATTATGGCTCAGACCAGGTTCAATGATGATGATTATGGCTCAGACCAGGTTCAATGATGATGATTATGGCTCAGACCAGGTTCAATGATGATGGCTCAGACCAGGTTCAATGATGATGGCCCAGACCAGGTTCAATGTTGATGGCTCAGACCAGGTTCAATGATGATGATTATGGCTCAGACCAGGTTCAATGATGGTGGCTCGGACCAGGTTCAATGATGATGGCTCAGTCCAGGTTCAATGATGATGATTATGGCTTAGACCAGGTTCAATGATGATAATTATGGCTTAGACCAGGTTCAATGATGATAATTATGGCTTAGACCAGGTTCAATGATGATGGCTCAGACCAGGTTCAATGATGATGGCTCAGACCAGGTTCAATGATGATGGCTCGGACCAGGTTCAATGATGAGGATTATGGCTCAGACCAGGTTCAATGATGATGGCTCAGACCAGGTTCAATGATGATGATTATGGCTCAGACCAGGTTCAATGATGATGATTATGGCTCAGACCAGGTTCAATGATGATGATTTTGGCTCAGACCAGGTTCAATGATGATGGCTCAGACCAGGTTCAATGATGATGGCTCAGACCAGGTTCAATGATGATGATTATGGCTCAGACCAGGTTCAATGATGATGGCTCAGACCAAGTTCAATGATGATGATTATGGCTCAGACCAGGTTCAATGATGATGGCTCAGACCAGGTTCAATGATGATGATTATGGCTCAGACCAGGTTCAATGATGATGATTATGGCTCAGACCAGGTTCAATGATGATGATTATGGCTCAGACCTGGTTCAATGATGATGATTATGGCTTAGACCAGGTTCAATGATGATGATTATGGCTCAGACCAGGTTCAATGATGATGATTATGGCTCAGACCTGGTTCAATGATGATGATTATGGCTTAGACCAGGTTCAATGATGATGATTATGGCTCAGACCAGGTTCAATGATGATGGCTCAGACCAGGTTCAATGATGATGGCCCAGACCAGGTTCAATGTTGATGGCTCAGACCAGGTTCAATGATGATGATTATGGCTCAGACCAGGTTCAATGATGATGGCTCGGACCAGGTTCAATGATGATGGCTCAGTCCAGGTTCAATGATGATGATTATGACTTAGACCAGGTTCAATGATGATGATTATGGCTTAGACCAGGTTCAATGATGATGGCTCAGACCAGGTTCAATGATGATGGCTCAGACCAGGTTCAATGATGATGGCTCAGACCAGGTTCAATGATGAGGATTATGGCTCAGACCAGGTTCAATGATGATGGCTCAGACCAGGTTCAATGATGATGATTATGGCTCAGACCAGGTTCAATGATGATGATTATGGCTCAGACCAGGTTCAATGATGATGATTATGGCTCAGACCAGGTTCAATGATGATGATTATGGCTCAGACCAGGTTCAATGATGATGATTTTGGCTCAGACCAGGTTCAATGATGATGGCTCAGACCAGGTTCAATGATGATGGCTCAGACCAGGTTCAATGATGATGATTATGGCTCAGACCAGGTTCAATGATGATGGCTCAGACCAAGTTCAATGATGATGATTATGGCTCAGACCAGGTTCAATGATGATGGCTCAGACCAGGTTCAATGAAGATGATTATGGCTCAGACCAGGTTCAATGATGATGATTATGGCTCAGACCAGGTTCAATGATGATGATTATGGCTCAGACCTGGTTCAATGATGATGATTATGGCTTAGACCAGGTTCAATGATGATGATTATGGCTCAGACCAGGTTCAATGATGATGATTATGGCTCAGACCTGGTTCAATGATGATGATTATGGCTTAGACCAGGTTCAATGATGATGATTATGGCTCAGACCTGGTTCAATGATGATGATTATGGCTCAGACCAGGTTCAATGATGATGATTATGGCTCAGACCAGGTTCAATGATGATGATTATGGCTTAGAGCAGGTTTAAGGATGATGATTATGGCTTAGACCAGGTTCAATGATGATGATTATGGCTCAGACCAGGTTCAATGATGATGATTATGGCTTAGACCAGGTTCAATGATGATGATTATGGCTCAGACCTGGTTCAATGATGATGATTATGGCTCAGACCAGGTTCAATGATGATGATTATGGCTCAGACCAGGTTCAATGATGATGATTATGGCTTAGAGCAGGTTTAAGGATGATGATTATGGCTTAGACCAGGTTCAATGATGATGATTATGGCTCAGACCAGGTTCAATGATGATGATTATGGCTCAGACCAGGTTCAATGATGATGATTATGGCTTAGACCAGGTTCAATGATGATGATTATGGCTCAGACCAGGTTCAATGATGATGATTATGGCTCAGACCAGGTTCAATGATGATGATTATGGCTCAGACCTGGTTCAATGATGATGATTATGGCTCAGACCAGGTTCAATGATGATGATTATGGCTCAGACCAGGTTCAATGATGATGATTATGACTCAGACCAGGTTCAATGATGATGATTATGGCTCAGACCAGGTTCAATGATGATGATTATGGCTCAGACCAGGTTCAATGATGATGATTATGGCTCAGACCAGGTTCAATGATGATGATTATGGCTTAGACCAGGATCAATGATGATGAATATGGCTCAGACCAGGTTCAATGATGATGATTATGGCTCAGACCAGGTTCAATGATGATGATTATGGCTCAGACCTGGTTCAATGATGATGATTATGGCTCAGACCAGGTTCAATGATGATGATTATGACTCAGACCAGGTTCAATGATGATGATTATGGCTCAGACCAGGTTCAATGATGATGATTATGGCTCAGACCAGGTTCAATGATGATGATTATGGCTCAGACCAGGTTCAATGATGATGATTATGGCTTAGACCAGGATCAATGATGATGATTATGGCTCAGACCAGGTTCAAGGATGATGATTATGGCTCAGAGCAGGGGTGTCAAACTTAGACCAGGGGTGTCAAACTCATTTTAGCTCAGGGGCCGCATGGAGGAAAATGTGTGCACAGGCGGGCCGGACTATTAAAATCATGGCATTAAAACCAAAAAATAAAGACAAGTTCAGATGGTTTTCTTTGGTCTTACTTTGGCCAAAAATAGAACGAACACGTTCTGAAAATATTGCAATAAAAATATAGAAAAAACTGCGGTAAAGTTTAGATCCATGAAGGAAAGAAGAAAGTGAATAAATGTTTATAACTGAATACATTTACATATAAATAAAAATGTGTTTATTTTTGTATTATTTTTTTAATTAATTAAGTAATGTTTATGAAAACCTTTTTCCAAAACACAATATAGTATGTGAGATCCATCCATCCATTTTTTACCGCTTGTCCACCCCAAAAATGTACCGTGGGACCCCATTTTTATGACTTGATGGGGCCCCATTTGGAAAATTCCTAGCGCCAAAACTGACACAAAACTTTGTGTTTCAATGAGTTCCCGGCGAGCAGACAAATCATAGTAGTAACTTAAAACATCATCTTTTTTGGTTTTAAACACAATGTTATTTATATTATTTTTGATAAAATAGCTAATAAATGATAGTATATACAATTAAATATGTTTTTTAATTAATTAAAAAAAAAACACAAACGTGTGTTGTATTCAAACACACATGCTTTTTAAATTAATTTGTTATATATAAATAAATGATGAATAAATAGCACACATGCTTTTTAGATTAATTTCTGTTATATATAAATAAATAATGAATAAATTAAATCATGAATGAATACAATTAAATAAACCAATTTAAATACAAATCACGTAGGTTGAACCTATTTTTGTTTTTAAACACAAATTTTATTTCAATTACTTTTGATAAAATAGCTAATAAATAATAGTATATACAATTAAATATTTTTTTTTAATTAATGAAAAAAAACACAAATGTTTGTTGTGTTTAAACACACATACTTTTTAAATTCATTTCTGTTATATATAAAAAAAAAATAATGAATACATTAAATCATAAATGAATACAATTAAATAAACCAATTTAAATATATATATATATGTTTTAAACACAAATGTTATTTTTTTTATATAATAGATAATAAATAAATAACAGCAATTACATTTTTTTTTTATTAAATGAAAACCCCCCACAAATGTTAAGTTTGTTGTATTTAAACACACATGCTTTTTAAATTAATTTATGTTATATATAAATAAATAATTAATAAATTAAATCATGAATGAATACAATTAAATAAACCAATTTAAATACAAATCACGTAGGTTGAACCTATTTTTTTTTTAACACAAATGTTATTGAAATTATTTTTGATAAAATAGCTAATAAATAATAGTATATACAATTAAATATTTGTTTTTAATTAATGAAAAAAAACTCACAAATGTGTGTTGTATTTAAGCACACATGCTTTTTAGATTAATTTCTGTTATATATAAATAAATAATGAATAAATTAAATCATGAATGAATACAATTAAATAAACCAATTTAAATACAAATCACGTAGGTTGAACCTATTTTTGTTTTTAAACACAAATGTTATTTCAATTATTTTTGATAAAATAGCTAATAAATAATAGTATATACAATTAAATATATTTTTTAATGAATGAAAAAAAACAGAAATGTTTGTTGTGTTTAAACACACATGCTTTTTAAATTCATTTCTGTTATATATAGATAAATAATGAATACATTAAATCATAAATGAATACAATTAAATAAACCAATTTAAATATATATATTTTTTAAACACAAATGTTATTTTTTTATATAATAGATAATAAATAAATAACAGCAATTACGTATTTTTTTTATTAAATGAAAAAACCCCATAAATGTTAAGTTTGTTGTATTTAAACACACATGCTTTTTAGATTAATTTCTGTTATATATAAATAAATAATGACTAAATTAAATCATGAATGAATACAATTAAATAAATCAATTTAAATACAAATCACATAGGTTGAACCTATTTTTGTTTTTAAACACAAATGTTATTTCAATTATTTTTGATAAAATAGCTAATAAATAATAGTATATACAATTAAATATTTTTTTAATGAATGAAAAAAAACACAAATGTTTGTTGTGTTTAAACACACATGCTTTTTATTTATTTTAAAAATGAGTGCATGAAATTCACACACAAATACAGCAAGCTAAGAAGGTAAGGAAGACAGAAGAGGATTTTTTAATTTTTTTATAATTTTTTTTTTAAATCAAAGCAAATAAGCTGAGGAGCGCTTATAAAGCAGCAGCCGGCCTCCGTAGCTCCCACTCCCTCCCCTCTGTTGCAAGTTTTGTTGATTCTATGTAACTTGTTTATGTGTGCTATGGCTATGAGTTTTTTCCCCCTCGGCCTCAATCCGGACCCCCTCCATGGAGTCCGGCCTTTGACTGAATTTTTTTTTTTACTGGTGATATTGCCTTGTCTCTGCTCTGTCTGCGTCACGGTACTCGATGTTCGGCCATGGCAGTCAGCAGGCCGATTCTGGAAGCAAACACTGATACGAGACCGGCTTGCAATCTTTTGGATTGCCAGCTTTGCACAGACAAAGAAAAAATACAATTTCAGCCCGATTGATAATAACTATAGCAACGGCCCTTAAGCATAAGAGTTGTGTGATAATATATACATCATTATTCTAACATTTATTTAAATTTTTGCGTTAAAATTCTGTTGACTGAGCTGGCAGTTTTTGACTGTAAAATCTACGGTTGTTGTTTTTTAACGGTGTATTACTGTAAACGGAAATATTTATTTTTATGGCTATGAGTTTTTTTTCCCCCTCGGCCTCAATCCGGACCCCCTCCATGGAGTCCGGCCTTTGACTGATTTTTTTTTTTTACTGGTGATATTGCCTTTCCTCTGCTCTGTCTGCGTCACGGTACTCAATGTTCGGCCTTGGCAGTCAGCAGGCCGATTCTGGAAACAAACACTGATACGAGACTGGCTTGCAATCTTTCGGATTGCCAGCTTTGCACAGACAAAGAAAAAAATACAATTTCAGCACAATTGATAATAACTATAGCAACGGCCCTTAAACATAAGAGTTGTGTGATAATATATACATAATTATTCTAACATTTATTTACATTTTTGCGTTAAAATTCTGTCGACTGAGCTGGCAGTTTTTGACTGTAAAATCTACGGTTGTTGTTTTTAACGGTGTATTACTGTAATCGGAAATATTTATTTTTATGGCCATGAGGTTTTTTTTCCCTCGGCCCTCCATGCAGTCCGGCCTTTGACTGAATTTTTTTTTTTACTGGTGATATTGCCTTGCCTCTGCTCTGTCTGCGTCACGGTACTCGATGTTCTGCCTTGGCAGTCAGCAGGCCGATTCTGGAAACAAACACTGATACGAGACCGGCTTGCAATCTTTCGGATTGCCAGCTTTGCACAGACAAAGAAAAAAATACAATTTCAGCACAATTGATAATAACTATAGCAACGGCCCTTAAGCATAAGAGTTGTGTGATAATATATACATAATTATTCTAACATTTATTTACATTTTTACGTTAAAATTCTGTTGACTGAGCTGGCAGTTTTTGACTGTAAAATCTACGGTTGTTGTTTTTAACGGTGTATTACTGTAAACGGAAATATTTATTTTTATGGCCATGAGGTTTTTTTTCCCCTCGGTCTCAATCCGGACCCCCTCCATGGAGTCCGGCCTTTGACTGAATATTTTTTTTCCTGGTGGTATTGCCTTGTCTCTGCTCTGTCTGCGTCACGGTACTCGATGTTCGGCCTTGGCGGTCAGCAGGCCGATTCTGGAAACAAACACTGATACGAGACCGGCTTGCAATCTTTCGGATTGTCAGCTTTGCACAGACAAAGAAAAAAATAAAATTTCAGCACAATTGATAATAACTATAGCAACGGCCCTTAAACATAAGAGTTGTGTGATAATATATACATAATTATTCTAACATTTATTTAATTTTTGCGTTAAAATTCTGTTGACTGAGCTGGCAGTTTTTGACTGTAAAATCTACGGTTGTTGTTTTTAACGGTGTATTACTGTAAACGGAAATATTTATTTTTATGGCTATGAGGTTTTTTTTCCCCTCGGCCTCAATCCGGACCCCTTCCATTGAGTCCGGCCTTTGACTGAATTTTTTTTTTTACTGGTGATATTGCCTTGTCTCTGCTCTGTCTGCGTCACGGTACTCGATGTTCGGCCTTGGCAGTCAGCAGGCCAGTTCTGGAAACAAACACTGATACGAGACCGGCTTGCAATCTTTTGGATTGCCAGCTTTGCACAGACAAAGAAAAAAATACAATTTCAGCACGATTGATAATAACTATAGCAACGGCCCTTAAGCATAAGAGTTGTGTGATAATATATACATAATTATTCTAACATTTATTTAATTTTTGCGTTAAAAATTCTGTTGACTGAGCTGGCAGTTTTTGACTGTAAAATCTACGGTTGTTGTTTTTAACGGTGTATTACTGTAAATGGAAATATTTCTTTTTATGGCTATGAGGTTTTTTTCCCCCTCGGCCTCAATCCGGACCCCCTCCATGGAGTCCGGCCTTTGACTGAATATTTTTTTTTACTGGTGATATTGCCTTGTCTCTGCTCTGTCTGCGTCACGGTACTCGATGTTCGGCCTTGGCAGTCAGCAGGCCGATTCTGGAAACAAACACTGATACGAGACCGGCTTGCAATCTTTTGGATTGCCAGCTTTGCACAGACAAAGAAAATAATACAATTTCAGCACAATTGATAATAACTATAGCAACGGCCCTTAAACATAAGAGTTGTGTGATAATATATACATAATTATTCTAACATTTATTTAAATTTTTGCGTTAAAATTATGTTGACTGAGCTGGCAGTTTTTGACTGTAAAATCTACGGTTGTTGTTTTTAACGGTGTATTACTGTAAACGGAATTTTTTTTTTATGGCTATGAGGTTTTTTTCCCCTCGGCCTCAATCCGGACCCCCTCCATGGAGTCCGGCCTTTGACTGAATTTTTTTTTTTACTGGTGATATTGCCTTGCCTCTGCTCTGTCTGCGTCACGGTACTCGATGTTCGGCCTTGGCGGTCAGCAGGCCGATTCTGGAAACAAACACTGATACGAGACCGGCTTGCAATCTTTCGGATTGCCAGCTTTGCACAGACAAAGAAAAAAATACAATTTCAGCACAATTGATAATAACTATAGCAACGGCCCTTAAACATAAGAGTTGTGTGATAATATATACATAATTATTCTAATATTTATTTAATTTTTGCGTTAAAATTCTGTTGACTGAGCTGGCAGTTTTTGACTGTAAAATCTACGGTTGTTGTTTTTAACGGTGTATTACGGTGTACTTTTTTTATGGTAGAATAACCGGCAGCTAAGTTGCCAGAATAAACAAAAAAAACTTGTGCTGTTTTTCCATGAACAATATCATGTTGTAAAAACCCCATTTAATAGTAAAATTCTGGCAACTAAGCTGCCAGCTTTTTCCGTAACCCCCCACCCCCCCAAAAAAACAGTGGTACTGTAATATTTTTTTTACTGAACAATACTAAGACGCTTGATAAATACGGCCCCTGATCTTGAATGGGATTGTGCTAAAAAAAAAAATCTAAATTCCCCCCTCAGGGATTATTACAATTTTTCTGATTCTGATTATGAAACAGGACCAGGAAGTATTTGACTACATTGTTATGAAAGTGAATGAATAATATCTTGTTGTCATCTTGATGAGCAAGCTGTTTGAACATGAAGGTAGAAAAGTAAGTCCACCTGGTGTGAATGTCACCTGGTGTTACTCAAGTGTGCTGCAGCTGTCAGGTGTGCTGCAATTAACGCACTTCACCACAACAACACCCTCACATCTACCAGGAAGATTCCCTTTTTTACGTCTCCTAGGAAGCAGGAAGCCTTTTTAAGAGCGGCTCGCAGCCACACTAAATCCCGCCCGTTAGAAGCGACAAGCGGCACTTAACAACAACGCCCGTAGAGTTTAACGACTAAAAGCGGGACGTCGCCCGCACCTGCCGGACGCACACCTCCATTCCAGCGCTGAGCAGAAAGCAAGATAACATTATTGTCTTTTTTTTTCTTCCAATTCCAGCTCATTCCATTGACGTTCTGCAAGTGCTGGAGCTATCTGAGAAGATGGAGGGAGTGTCCGTGCATCCTGGTCTCTGCAGCAGCCGGACGGGAGCGGAGGGAACCCAGCAGGCCTTCAAAATAGACCGGAAGATTCAACTCAGCGCTCCCACCAAGCAGCTTTTTCCTGGTAGTCATTTCCTATTATTTATTCACTTTTTTATCAGCTGCAATTTACCACATTTTTTCGGACTATAAGGCGCACTTAAAGTCCTTTCATTTTTTCAAAAATCGACAGAGCGCCTTATGTGCGGCGTGATTCTGGTTGTGCTTACCGACCTCGAAGCTATTTTACAAACAAACAAACAGGCTCAGTCAGAGACATCTTCTTTCCCAGATCTGTCGCCATCTTCAACTCAAACTTATAATAAATAATTCACCCCTATACAATATCCTACCTTAATACTCTACTGTGCAATATTACCCTTCGAGTGCAATACATCCGACACTCATTTTTTGTTATGGACTGGACTCTCTCACTATTATGTTAGATCCACTATGGACTGGACTCTCACTATTATGCTAGATCCACTATGGACTGGACTCTCACACTGTGGACTCTCACACTATGTGAGAGTCCAGTCCATAGTGGATCTAACATAATAGTGTGAGAGTCCAGTCCATAGTGGATCTAACATAATAGTGAGAGTCCAGTCCATAGTGGATCTAACATAATAGTGAGGGTCTAGTCCATAGTGGATCTAACATAATATTGAGAGTCCAGTCCATAGTGGATCTAACATAATATTGAGAGTCCAGTCCATAGTGGATCTAACATAATAGTGAGGGTCCAGTCCATAGTGGATCTAACGTAATAGTGAGAGTCCAGTCCATAGTGGATCTAGCATAATAGTGTGAGAGTCCAGTCCATAGTGGATCTAACATAATAGTGAGAGTCCAGTCCATTGTGGATCTAACATAATAGTGAGAGTCCAGTCCATAGTGGATCTAACATAATAGTGAGAGTCCAGTCCATAGTGGATCTAACATAATAGTGTGAGAGTCCAGTCCATTGTGGATCTAACATAATAGTGAGAGTCCAGTCCATAGTGGATCTAACATAATAGTGAGAGTCCAGTCCATAGTGGATCTAACATAATAGTGTGAGAGTCCAGTCCATAGTGGATCTAACATAATAGTGTGAGAGTCCAGTCCATAGTGGATCTAACATAATAGTGAGAGTCCAGTCCATAGTGGATCTAACATAATAGTGTGAGAGTCCAGTCCATAGTGGATCTAACATAATAGTGAGAGTCCAGTCCATAGTGGATCTAACATAATAGTGAGAGTCCAGTCCATAGTGGATCTAACATAATAGTGAGAGTCCAGTCCATAGTGGATCTAACATAATAGTGAGAATCCAGTCCATAGTGGATCTAACATAATAGTGTGAAAGTCCAGTCCATAGTGGATCTAACATAATAGTGAGAGTTCAGTCCATAGTGGATCTAACATAATAGTGTGAAAGTCCAGTCCATAGTGGATCTAACATAATAGTGTGAAAGTCCAGTCCATAGTGGATCTAACATAATAGTGAGAGTCCAGTCCATAGTGGATCTAACATAATAGTGAGAGTCCAGTCCATAGTGGATCTAACATAATAGTGAAAGTCCAGTCCATAGTAGATCTAACATAATAGTGAGAGTCCAGTCCATAGTGGATCTAACATAATAGTGAGAGTCCAGTCCATAGTAGATCTAACATAATAGTGAGAGTCCAGTCCATAGTGGATCTAACATAATAGTGAGAGTCCAGTCCATAGTGGATCTAACATAATAGTGAGCGAGTCCAGTCCATAGTGGATCTAACATAATAGTGAGAGTCCAGTCCATAGTGGATCTAACATAATAGTGTGAGAGTCCAGTCCATGAAAATAGACCTGACTAGACCCGCTCATCGGCAGTCCGCCCTATGGTGTGGAAAACACGGTAAATGAGCATCTCTTCTCTCCTCCTCTGTCCAGATTCCAAGTTCCCTGCAGAGTTCTCCCTGATGGCCACCGTGCGCGCCCAGAAGGGTTTGCAGTTTTTCCTGCTGTCGGTGTACGACGAGCAGGGGGTGCAGCAGCTGGGACTCGAAGTGGGCCCTTCGCCCGTTTTCCTGTTCAAGGACCAGACCAGGCACCCCACACCCGACATGTACCCCACCTTCAAGGGTGTTAACCTGGCTGATGGAGGGTGGGTATTATCTTTGCCACTCAGTTCCAGCTAGTTGTTGTCATGGTTACGGCACTAACCATGAAACGTAGATTTGGGCTTCATTTTATTAGTTTTTACCTCTTAACAATATGAAAATAATGTTCCTAGATATCTCTTTACTGCATAATCTGCAGCCGACAGAGTGCACTCTGACAAGAACAAGGCAGAAGGTGGCAACAAATGGTCTTTATTGTACAAAAACCCAAAAGCGGTGAAGTTGTCACGTTGTGTAAATGGTAAATAAAAACACAATTGTCAGGTTTAACCACTGATGACATTTATTAATCAGACAAGAAGCAAGGAATCATGCAGAGACAAGAGTTCAATTTAGCTCATGAGAACACATGGAGCTGCACACTTAGTCACAGTCTCGCCCGACGCTCTAAGGTTCAGCTCCTGCGTTCCTCTATTTATTCAGGAGTTCCACAGTCAACAACACTAAGGCCGCCTTTAAAAGGAGTGGTCGCATACAGTATATTATGCAAAGCAGGTCCAGGACGCACGATACGTGACGGAATGTGCTGGGGGCCTTGTGATTTCGCCTTGTCCCCTGCTTCGTCTGCGTGTTGTCGTCTTATCTTCGTTGAGGTCCTTGAAGTCCTTGGCTGTTAGCGGGCTAAAACAAAGACAACATCTGTGGCTGAGGCCAACCCTCAGACAAGAAGTTTTGTCCTTGCATGGATTAGAAAAGTCTAACTTGAGCACAATAGCTAATAACTAAAGCAACAGGCTTTAAGCATACTAAAGTTAGTGTGATAATATATACATAATTGTTCTAACAAGAATACAATGATTTGCTAATCCTTTTCAACTTATATTCAATTGAATAGACCGCAAAGACAAGATATTTAACGTTTGAATTGGGAAACTTTATTTTTTTTGGCAAATATTAGCTCGTTTGGTGAACAGGCTAATCGGGAACAGGAACATCATCAAAAGGTTCGGAGAATCTGGAGAAATCACTGCACGTAAGCGGCAAGGCCGAAAACCAACATTGAATGCCCGTGACCTTCGATCCCTCAGGCGGTACTGCGTCAAAAAGCCACATCAGCGTGTAAAGGATATCACCACATGGGCTCAGAAACTACAGTTTGTCGCTGCATCTGTAAGCGCAAGTTGCAACTCTACCATGCATTGCGAAAGCCATTTATCAACAACACCCAGAAACGCCTTTTGCTATTGCAAGGAATTTAGGGATTTCACCATCCACGCTCCGTAATATCATCAAAAGGTTCAGAGAATCTGGAGAAATCACTGCACGTAAGCCATGATATTATATACGGCGTCAAAAAGCCACATCCGCGTGTAAAGGATATCACCACATGGGCTCAGGAACACTTCAGAAAAACCACTGTCAGTAACTACAGTTGGTCGCTACATCTGTAAGTGCGAGTTAAAACTCTACTATGCAAAGCCACAGCCATTTATCAACAACACCCAGAAACGCAGTCGGCATCGCTGGGCCCGAGCTCATCCGAGATGGACTGATACAAAGTGGAAAAGTGTTCTGCGGTCTGACGAGTCCACATTTCAAATTGTTGTCGGAAACTGTGGACGTCGTGTCCTCCGGACCAAAGAGGAAAGGAACCATCCGGATTGTTCTAGGCGCAAAGTGTAAAAGGCAGCATGTGTGATGGTATGGGGGTGTATTAGTGCCCAAGACATGGGTAACTTACACATCTGTGAAGGCGCCATTAATGCTGAACGGTACATACAGTTTTTGGAGCAACACATGTCGCCATCCAAGCGACGTTATCATGGACGCCCCTGCTTATTTCAGCAAGACGATGCTCTCAGTGTGAACATTAAGTATCTTGTCTTTGCAGTCTATTCAATTGAATATAAGTTCAAAAGGATTTGCAAATATTCTGCTTTTATTTACCATTTAGACAACGTGACAACTCCACTGCTTTTGGGTTTTGTAGAATTAGCGCAAAAAATAAATAAATGCGTGATTAATCTGCATTTAAACGTGATTAATATGATAATTTATTCTATTTAACGCCTTAACTTTGTCAGCTCTATTTGCTCCATAAATAATTCCTTTTTATTTTGCTCCCAGGTGGCACAGGATAGCCTACAGAGTTCAGGGTGAGTCCGTCACCCTCTTCCTGGACTGTCGGAAGGTGGACACCCAAAAGCTGCCGCCAGGAGGCGGGGCCATCATCAGCACGGAGGGCATCACCGTGTTTGGATCCCGACTGGCGGACCCAGGTGCATTTCAGGTACGGCCCCGCTCGTCCGTTGCTTTGAAACCGGCTTTACCCTCCCGAGGGTGACGGTCGTGCAGTCACGTTCAAGACCCGGTAAAGGAAGAAAAGTAGAGATGTCCGATAATATCGGTCTGCCGATATTACCGGCCGATAAATGCGTTAAAATGTAATATCGGAAATTATCGTTTTTTTTAATATCAGTATCGTTTTTTTGTTTTTTTTTTGTTTTTGTTTTTTTTATTAAATCCACATAAAAAACACAAGATACACTTACAATTAGGGCACCAACCCAAAAAACCTCCCTCCCCCATTTACACTCATTCACACAAAAGGGTTGTTTCTTTCTGTTATTAATATTCTGCTTCCTACATTATATATCAATATATATCAATACAGTCTGCAAAGGATACCGTCCGTAAGCACACATGATTGTGCGTGCTGCTGCTCCACTAATAGTACTAACCTTTAACAGTTAATTTTACTCATTTTCATTCATTACTAGTTTCTATGTAACTGTTTTTATATTGTATTACTTTCTTTTTTATTCAAGAAAATGTTTTTAATTTATTTATCTTATTTTATTTGATTCATTTTTTTTAAAAAGTACCTTATCTTCACCATACCTGGTTGTCCGAATTAGGCATAATAATGTGTTAATTCCACGACTGTATATATCGGTTGATGTCGGTATCGGTTGATATCGGTATCGGTAATTAAAGAGTTGGACAATATCGGCATATCGGATATCGGCAAAAAGCCATTATCGGACATCCCTAGTTGTTTCTTTCTGGTATTAATATTGTGGTTCCTACATTATATATCAATATATATCAATACAGTCTGCAAGGGATACAGTCCGTAAGCACACATGATTGTGCGTGCTGCTGCTCCACTAATAGTACTAACCTTTAACAGTTAATTTTACTCATTTTCATTCATTACTAGTTTCTATGTAACTGTTTTTATATTGTTGTACTTTCTTTTTTATTCAAGAAAATGTTTTTAATTTATTTATCTTATTTTATTTGATTCATTTTTTTAAAAAGTACCTTATCTTCACCATACCTGGTTGTCCGAATTAGGCATAATAATGTGTTAATTTCACGACTGCATATATCGGTTGATATCGGTATCGGTTGATATCGGTATCGGTAATTAAAGAGTTGGACAATATCGGCAAAAAGCCATTATCGGACATCCCTAAAGAAAAGGTTTGAAATATTCATGAAATATCGCAGAAAGCTGTTTGCTGAGCTGATGCTCTGCAAGCCATGCATGAAAAATGAATTATTGCTGAAAAAGTATTTTAATGAAGAGTCAGTGCATCAGATTTGTATTTTCCGGACCATAGGGCGCACCGGATTATAAGGCGCACTGCCGATGAGCGGGTCTATTTTAATACATTATAAGGCTCTGATAACTAAAGTTGCTTGGGTGAATAATGTAAAGTCACTACACCGGTATGTTTTAGCGCTTTCATGGTGAGTTCACTGACATATATAAGTTAGAACTTTACGCTACTTTATATTAGAAATGGCAACAGTGGAGGATGAATGTCCCATAACAAGAAGATGGAGACAAAGAAGAAGCTTATTGACTACGGACTACAGTTGTCACCTTGTGTAAATGGTCAATAAAAAGAGAATACAATGATTTGCTAATCCTTTTCAGTTTATATTCAATTGAATAGACTGCAAAGACAAGATATTTAAAGTTTTTTTTTGCAAATAATCATTAACTACACATTGCAAAAAAGTTGGCACAGGTCATACCACAGAACACTTTCCCACTTTGCATCAGTCCATCTTAGATGAGCTCGGGACGGTGTTTCTGGGTGTTGTTGATAAATAGAATAGAATACAAAGTACTTTATTGATCCCCGGGGGGAAATTCAGCACCACAGTTCGCTCACAATAAACACTTAGGTATTTTTTACATGTGAATAATATAAATATAGTCCATTATGCAGCATTATTCACACGTGAATAATATAAATACAGTCTATTATACAGCATTATTCACATGTGAATAATATAAATACAGTCCATTATACAGCATTATTCACATGTGAATAATATAAATACAGTCTATTATACAGCATTATTCACATGTGAATAATATAAATACAGTCCATTATACAGCATTATTCACATGTGAATAATATAAATACAGTCTATTATACAGCATTATTCACATGTGAATAATATAAATACAGTCTATTATACAGCATTATTCACATGTGAATAATATAAATACAGTCTATTACACAGCATTATTCACACGTGAATAATATAAATACAGTCTATTATACAGCATTATTCACATGTGAATAATATAAATACAGTCTATTATACAGCATTATTCACATGTGAATAATATAAATACAGTCCATTATACAGCATTATTCACATGTGAATAATATAAATACAGTCCATTATGCAGCATTATTCACATGTGAATAATATAAATACAGTCTATTATACAGCATTATTCACATGTGAATAATATAAATACAGTCCATTATACAGCATTATTCACATGTGAATAATATAAATACAGTCTATTATACAGCATTATTCACATGTGAATAATATAAATACAGTCCATTATACAGCATTATTCACATGTGAATAATATAAATACAGTCTATTATACAGCATTATTCACATGTGAATAATATAAATACAGTCTATTATACAGCATTATTCACATGTGAATAATATAAATACAGTCTATTACACAGCATTATTCACACGTGAATAATATAAATACAGTCTATTATACAGCATTATTCACATGTGAATAATATAAATACAGTCTATTATACAGCATTATTCACATGTGAATAATATAAATACAGTCTATTATACAGCATTATTCACATGTGAATAAAATAAATACAGTCTATTACACAGCATTATTCACATGTGAATAATATAAATACAGTCTATTATGCAGCATTATTCACATGTGAATAATATAAATACAGTCTATTATACAGCATTATTCACATGTGAATAATATAAATACAGTCCATTATACAGCATTATTCACATGTGAATAATATAAATACAGTCCATTATGCAGCATT
The DNA here is from genome assembly GCF_033978785.1 of Entelurus aequoreus. NCBI lineage: Eukaryota > Metazoa > Chordata > Actinopteri > Syngnathiformes > Syngnathidae > Entelurus > Entelurus aequoreus. The sequence goes on along the minus strand of NC_084749.1, from coordinate 2,497,078 downwards.
ATTCACATGTGAATAATATAAATTCAGTCCATTATGCAGCATTATTCACATGTGAATAATATAAATTCAGTCTATTATACAGCATTATTCACATGTGAATAATATAAATACAGTCCATTATACAGCATTATTCACATGTGAATAATATAAATACAGTCTATTATGCAGCATTATTCACATGTGAATAATATAAATACAGTCTATTATACAGCATTATTCACATGTGAATAAAATAAATACAGTCTATTACACAGCATTATTCACATGTGAATAATATAAATACAGTCTATTATGCAGCATTATTCACATGTGAATAATATAAATACAGTCTATTATACAGCATTATTCACATGTGAATAATATAAATACAGTCTATTATACAGCATTATTCACATGTGAATAATATAAATACAGTCTAATACACAGCATTATTCATATGTGAATAATATAAATACAGTTCATTATACAGCATTATTCACATGTGAATAATATAAATACAGTCCATTATACAGCATTATTCACATGTGAATAATATAAATACAGTCTATTATACAGCATTATTCACACGTGAATAATATAAATACAGTCTATTATGCAGCATTATTCACATGTGAATAATATAAATACAGTCTATTATGCAGAATTATTCACATGTGAATAATATAAATACAGTCTATTATACAGCATTATTCACATGTGAATAATATAAATACAGTCTATTATACAGCATTATTCACATGTGAATAAAATAAATACAGTCTATTATACAGCATTATTCACATGTGAATAATATAAATACAGTCTATTATACAGCATTATTCACATGTGAATAATATAAATACAGTCCATTATGCAGCATTATTCACATGTGAATAATATAAATACAGTCTATTATACAGCATTATTCACATGTGAATAATATAAATACAGACTATTATACAGCATTATTCACATGTGAATAACATAAATACAGTCTATTATTCACATGTGAATAACATAAATACAGTCCATTATACAGCATTATTCACATGTGAATAACATAAATACAGTCTATTATACAGCATTATTCACATGTGAATAATATAAATACAGTCTATTATACAGCATTATTCACATGTGAATAATATAAATACAGTCTATTATACAGCATTATTCACATGTGAATAGTATAAATACAGTCCATTATACAGCATTATTCACATGTGAATAATATAAATTCAGTACATTATACAGCATTATTCCCATGTGAATAACATAAATACAGTCTATTATACAGCATTATTCACATGTGAATAACATAAATACTGTCTATTATACAGCATTATTCACATGTGAATAATATAAATACAGACTATTATACAGCATTATTCACATGTGAATAATATAAATACAGTCTATTATACAGCATTATTCACATGTGAATAACATAAATACAGTCTATTATACAGTACTATTCACATGTGAATAACATAAATACAGTCTATTATACAGCATTATTCACATGTGAATAACATAAATACTGTCTATTATACAGCATTATTCACATGTGAATAATATAAATACTGTCTATTATACAGCATTATTCACATGTGAATAATATAAATACAGTCTATTATACAGCATTATTCACATGTGAATAACATAAATACTGTCTATTATACAGCATTATTCACATGTGAATAATATAAATACAGTCTATTATACAGCATTATACACATGTGAATAATATAAATACAGTCCATTATACAGCATTATTCACATGTGAATAACATAAATACAGTCTATTATACAGCATTATACACATGTGAATAATATAAATACAGTCCATTATACAGCATTATTCACATGTGAATAACATAAATACAGTCTATTATACAGCATTATTCACATGTGAATAACATAAATACAGTCTATTATACAGCATTATTCACAAGTGAATAATATAAATACAGTCTATTATACAGCATTATTCACATGTGAATAATATAAATACAGTCTATTATACAGCATTATTCACATGTGAATAACATAAATACAGTCTATTATACAGCATTATTCACATGTGAATAATATAAATACAGTCTATTATACAGCATTATTCACATGTGAATAACATAAATACAATCTATTATACAGCATTATTCACATGTGAATAATATAATTACAGTCCATTATCCAGCATTATTCACATGTGAATAATATAAATACAGTCCATTATACAGCATTATTCACATTTGAATAATATAAATACAGTCTATTATACAGCATTATTCACATGTGAATAATATAAATACAGTCTATTATACAGCATTATTCACATGTGAATAATATACATACAGTCTATTATGCAGCATTATTCACATTTGAATAATATAAATACAGTCTATTATACAGCATTATTCACATGTGAATAATATACATACAGTCCATTATGCAGCACTATTCACATGTGAATAATATAAATTCAGTCTATTATACAGCATTATTCACATGTGAATTATATAAATACAGGCCATTATGCAGCATTATTCACATGTGAATAATATAAATACAGTCCATTATGCAGCATTATTCACATGTGAATAATATAAATACAGTCTATTATACAGCATTATTCACATGTGAATAATATAAATACAGTCTATTATACAGCATTATTCACATGTGAATTATATAAATACAGGCCATTATACAGCATTATTCACATGTGAATTATATAAATACAGGCCATTATGCAGCATTATTCACATGTGAATAATATAAATACAGTCTATTATACAGCATTATTCACATGTGAATAATATAAATACAGGCCATTATACAGCATTATTCACATGTGAATAATATAAATACAGTCTATTATACAGCATTATTCACATGTGAATAATATAAATACAGTCTATTATACAGCATTATTCACATGTGAATAATATAAATACAGTCTATTATACAGCGTTATTCACATGTGAATAATATAAATACAGTCCATTATGCAGCATTATTCACATGTGAATAATATAAATACAGTCTATTATACAGCATTATTCACATGTGAATAATATAGTACAGTCCATTATACAGCATTATTCACATGTGAATAATGCTGTATAATGGACTGTATTTATATTATTCACATGTGAATAATATAAATACAGTCTATTATACAGCATTATTCACATGTGAATAATATAAATAGTCTATTATACAGCATTATTCACATGTGAATAATATAAATACAGTCTATTATACAGCATTATTCACATGTGAATAATATAAATACAGTCTATTATACAGCATTATTCACATGTGAATAATATAAATACAGTCTATTATGCAGCATTATTCACATGTGAATAACATAAATACAGTCCATTATACAGCATTATTCACATGTGAATAATATAAATACAGTCCATTATGTAGCATTATTCACATGTGAATAATATAAATTCAGTACATTATACAGCATTATTCACATGTGAATAATATACATACAGTCTATTATACAGCATTATTCACATGTGAATAATATAAATACAGTCCATTATACAGCATTATTCACATGTGAATAATATAAATACAGTCTATTATACAGCATAATTCACATGTGAATAACATAAATACAGTCTATTTTCTTTTATTTATAGTCTTTGTCACGTGTTGCTGGCATCAAATTCTAAAGTTAATGATTATTTGCAACAACAAAAAAAATGTTTATGAGTTTGAACATCAAATATGTTGTCTTTGTAGCATATTCAACTGAATATGGCTTGAAAAGGATTTGCAAATCATTGTATTCCGTTTATATTTACATCTAACACAAATTCCCAACTCATATGGAAACGGGGTTTGTACATTAATATTAGAGAACATTCCTTACTTATAAAACAGGAGCTTCGGACTAGTATTAGAATGCGTCTGAATGCTTCGTTCAGATGCATTCCGTAACGCACGTGACGTCTTCAAAGTCACCCGAGAGCAGATTTGAACAATAAAAGTGCGGTTCAAGAGGCCGCAGGGCCACACGGGTGTCGTGTCAATCAAGCGTGGGCGGGACAAAGTGCTGCAGAGGTAAGAAGAGGTGTTGAGACGGAGGGAAAAAAGCGAAGCCGTCAAGTTCAGATTGAAATCTTGCCCGTCATTTCCTTTGTTTACCAAAAAGAATAGATCTCAGTGGTGACCTTGGAGAAAGTCCACAGGGCGTGTTGACTGACCTTCACCAGGACTAACCAGGTGTGCTCCGGTCCTGACGAGTGGACGAGCCCACCTGTAGCCTGAGGACCTCCCCCCCCCCCCACCTCAACTCCATTCATCTCCACCTCTGCAGTAAATTACTTGTACGCTTACCTCCCCTCACCCCCTGGGCGGTCCCTTTTGTGTCCTGATGGATTAAGACGGGGGCGCCCATCACGTGGATGGCGAGCAACCGGTGGAGGGTGTGTCAGTTCATTTTAAAAAAATAGACCTAAAAATAAATGTCACTTTGGTCACTTGATTGACGTTCACGGCACCCGAGGGTCAAACTCAAGGCCCGGGGGGGCCACGTCTGGCCCGCCACATCATCATATGTGGCCCGCCAATGCCTGGGAACATTGAATGATTTTTGCATTTAGGAACCGCTTTTAGGTTTTATTCTACAAGATGTTTTTGTAAGAACAACAAAATGATAAATAATATTAACAATCATGATGGATTATTGAGTTACACCAGGGGTCTGCAACACAAAATGTTGAAAGAGTCATATTGGACCAAAAATACCCAAAAAGTAATCTGTCTGGAGCCGCAAAAAATTAAAAGTCTTATATAAGTGTTATAATGAAGACAACACATGATGTAAGTGTCTATATTAGCTATATTAGCCTACTATCAAAATGACTTTAAAAGTCTTATATAAGTGTTATAATGAAGGCAACACATGATGTAAGTGTCTATATTAGCCTACTATCAAAATGACTTTAAAAGTCTTATATAAGTGGTATAATGAAAGCAACACATGATGTGTCTATTTTAGCTATATTAGCCTACTATCAAAATGACTTTAAAAGTCTTATATAAGTGTTATAATGAAGGCAACACATGATTTAAGTGTCTATATTAGCCTACTATCAAAATGACTTTAAAAGTCTTATATAAGTGTTATAATGAAGGCAACACATGATGTAAGTGTCTATATTAGCTATATTAGCCTACTATCAAAATGACTTTAAAAGTCTTATATAAGTGTTATAATGAAGGCAACACATGATGTAACTGTCCATATTAGCTATATCAGCCTACTATCAAAATGACTTTAAAAGTCTTATATAAGTGTTATAATGAAGGCAACACATGATGTAAGTGTCTATATTAGCTATATTAGCCTACTATCAAAATGACTTTACAAGTCTTATATAAGTGTTATAATGAAGGCAACACATGATGTAAGTGTCTATATTAGCTATATTAGCCTACTATCAAAATGACTTTAAAAGTCTTATATAAGTGTTATAATGAAGGCAACACATGATGTAAGTGTCTATATTAGCTATATTAGCCTACTATCAAAATGACTTTAAAAGTCTTATATAAGTGGTATAATGAAGACAACACATGATGTAAGTGTCTATATTAGCCTACTATCAAAATGACTTTAAAAGTCTTATATAAGTGTTATAATGAAGGCAACACATGATGTAAGTGTCTATATTAGCTATATTAGCCTATTATCAAAATGACTTTAAAAGTCTTATATAAGTGTTATAATGAAGGCAACACATGATGTAAGTGTCTATATTAGCTACATTAGCCTACTATCAAAATGACTTTAAAAGTCTTATATAAGTGTTTTAATGAAGGCAACACATGACGTAAGTGTCTATATTAGCCTACTATCAAAATTACTTTAAAAGTCTTATATAAATGTGATAAGAAAGACAACACATGATGTAAGTGTCTATATTAGCTATATTAGCCTACTATCAAAATGACTTTAAAAGTCTTATATAAGTGTTGTAAGGAAGGCAACACATGATGTAAGTGTCTATATTAGCCTACTATCAAAATGACTATGTGTCGCAGGCTGAAGCAAATCTTTGTTGACAGAAATGTTGAAATGTAATATTTATTCTACACATTTTTACAACATCAGAAACCATTAGTACACCAGAGGCTACTCGGAAGGTCTTCTTCATCGTATGGGCAGCTGTTTTCCGGCACCCGGACCTGAGGCCGAGGGTCTATGCCTTTTACCACCCCAGGCCCGGGGGGCCCTCCCGTTCATATGTCAGGACACACAGAAGTGAGCCAGGTCACCGAGCAGTCATCCAGGTCCGCCAGGCCACGCAAACCATTAGGAGCACGATAAATCGGGCAGCGCAGGATCACGTGGTCGGCAGTCTGCTCCTCCGCGCCACACTCACACGTCGCGTTAGGTGCTAAGCCCCACTGGAACATGTTTGAGCGAAAGCGACCGACACCAGTTCGGAGGCGGTTAAGCCTCACCCAGGCCACTCGTGGTAGTGAGAGGCCTGGTATTGAGCCGGTGTCAGGTATGAAGTCACGGAGTCTGGAGGAGATGGTATGCTCCAGGTCCGTGCTCCATTTGTGATTCGCCCAGTGAGCCGCCCTGATGTTGTTGTCACTGCATTGCTGCAGGAGCTTCAGGGCGGCTGGTACCAGTGGGTCTCTGGAGAGGAGGCGGGGCGTTGGCTCTGAGGAGAGTGTGAGCCTTTCATGGAGCAGGTGGTTCTCATCCATGTTTGCCCGGCCCGCCAGAGTTGCTACAGCACCTTGGCGACGAAGCTCAGCGGGTTGGATGCCTGCTAAGATGGGCAGTAGCTCCACAGGGGTGGGGCGCAGGCATCCAGTGATAACTCGCAAGGCTTCGTTGATCGGGACATCAAGTTGTTTAGAGTGAGCACTGCGCGCCCAGACAGGTGCGCAGTACTCAGCAGTTGAGTAGACCAGGGCAAGTGCTGCTGTTCGCAGAGTTCTTGCCCCGGCACCCCAACCGGACCCGACCAACCGTCTCAGCAGTGAGACGCGGGTGTTGAGTTTCTTGCGTGTTGCCAAGAGGTGTTTACGGAAAGTGAGCGACCTGTCCAGGGTGACCCCAAGGTATTTAGGGTCAGGGCGAGGGTCTTCAGGTGTAGGACGAGGCCGGCATAGGGTAAGGGAAGCCCCATCCGGCTTCCGCACCTCGAACCTGATCTCACGATCCGCTTCCCAATTGTATAGGTGGAAAGCTTGTGTCACCGTCTTGGATTCGCTGAGCTTCAATCTCCAGTTATGGAGGTAAGCCACTAACTCGGAAGGTGAGATAACTCATGGAAACGGCAGGCTGTCTTCTTTTAATAGATTTATTACAATGTAACGTTTGCTGTGGTCTGGAACAACACGGCACACACACAACTATCAGAAATGCAGCCAATATTACATACAGATAGTGTGTCATGAGACATGCAAAACTAAATTATATAGAAAAAGGATAAAAGTAAAGGATAATAAATGAGCTCAAATATACCTACAAATGAGGCATAATGAGCCTAAATAGCATGTTAGCATTGATTAGCTTGGAGTCATGCAGTCACCAAATATACCTTATTAGCACTCCATAACAACTCAATAACATCAACAAAGCTCACCTTTGGGCATTCACACACAGCATAAAACGTTTGGTGGACAAAATGAGACAACGGAGTGGAAGATTTGACATGTAAACAAACTATGGTGAGTTCAAGAACCGCCGAGATTAGTAGGACAAAACGCTGTTTACCAAACAAGCTTTGTACAGTAAATAAAGTTTGGTGGACAAAATGAGACAAAGAAGGAGTGGAAGATTTGACATGTAAACAAACTATGGTGAGTTCAAGAACCGCCAAAATTAGTAGGACAAAACGCTGTTCACCAAACAAGCTTTGTACAGTAAATAAAGTTTGGTGGACAAAATGAGACAAAGAAGGAGTGGAAGATTTGACATGTAAACAAACTATGGTGAGTTCAAGAACCGCCGAAATTAGTAGGACAAAACGCTGTTCACCAAACAAGCTTTGTACAGTATACAAAGTTTGGTGGACAAAATGAGACAAAGAAGGAGTGGAAGATTTGACATGTAAACAAACTATGGTGAGTTCAAGAACCGCCGAAATTAGTAGGACAAAACGCTGTTCACCAAACAAGCTTTGTACAGTAAATAAAGTTTGGTGGACAAAATGAGACAAAGAAGGAGTGGAAGATTTGACATGTAAACAAACTATGGTGAGTTCAAGAACCGCCGAAATTAGTAGGACAAAACGCTGTTCACCAAACAAGCTTCGTACAGTAAGTAAAGTTTGGTGGACAAAATGAGACAAAGAAGGAGTGGAAGATTTGACATGTAAACAAACTATGGTGAGTTCAAGAACCGCCGAAATTAGTAGGACAAAACGCCGTTCACCAAACAAGCTTTGTACAGTAAATAAAGTTTGGTGGACAAAATGAGACAAAGAAGGAGTGGAAGATTTGACATGTAAACAAACTATGGTGAGTTCAAGAACCGCCGAAATTAGTAGGACAAAACGCTGTTCACCAAACAAGCTTTGTACTGTAAATAAAGTTTGGTGGACAGAATGAGACGGAGTGGAAGATTTGACATGTAAACAAACTATGGTGAGTTCAAGAACCGCCGAAATTAGTAGGACAAAACGCTGTTCACCAAACAAGCTTTGTACAGTAAATAAAGTTTGGTGGACAAAATGAGACAAAGAAGGAGTGGAAGATTTGACATGTAAACAAACTATGGTGGGTTCAAGAACCGCCGAAATTAGTAGGACAAAACGCTGTTCACCAAACAAGCTTTGTACAGTAAATAAAGTTTGGTGGACAAAATGAGACAAAGAAGGAGTGGAAGATTTGACATGTAAACAAACTATGGTGAGTTCAAGAACCGCCGAAATTAGTAGGACAAAACGCTGTTCACCAAACAAGCTTTGTACAGTAAATAAAGTTTGGTGGACAGAATGAGACGAAGAAGGAGTGGAAGATTTGACATATAAACAAACTATGGTGAGTTCAAGAACCGCCGAAATTAGTAGGACAAAACGCTGTTCACCAAACAAGCTTTGTACAGTAAATAAAGTTTGGTGGACAAAATGAGACAAAGAAGGAGTGGAAGATTTGACATGTAAACAAACTATGGTGAGTTCAAGAACCGCCGAAATTAGTAGGACAAAACGCTGTTCACCAAACAAGCTTTGTACAGTAAATAAAGTTTGGTGGACAAAATGAGACAAAGAAGGAGTGGAAGATTTGACATGTAAACAAACTATGGTGAGTTCAAGAACCGCCGAAATTAGTAGGACAAAACGCTGTTTACCAAACAAGCTTTGTACAGTAAATAAAGTTTGGTGGACAGAATGAGACAAAGGAGTGGAAGATTTGACATGTAAACAAACTATGGTGAGTTCAAGAACCGCCGAAATTAGTAGGACAAAACGCTGTTCACCAAACAAGCTTTGTACAGTAAATAAAGTTTGGTGGACAAAATGAGACAAAGAAGGAGTGGAAGATTTGACATGTAAACAAACTATGGTGGGTTCAAGAACCGCCGAAATTAGTAGGACAAAACGCTGTTCACCAAACAAGCTTTGTACAGTAAATAAAGTTTGGTGGACAAAATGAGACAAAGAAGGAGTGGAAGATTTGACATGTAAACAAACTATGGTGAGTTCAAGAACCGCCGAAATTAGTAGGACAAAACGCTGTTCACCAAACAAGCTTTGTACAGTAAATAAAGTTTGGTGGACAGAATGAGACGAAGAAGGAGTGGAAGATTTGACATATAAACAAACTATGGTGAGTTCAAGAACCGCCGAAATTAGTAGGACAAAACGCTGTTCACCAAACAAGCTTTGTACAGTAAATAAAGTTTGGTGGACAAAATGAGACAAAAAAGGAGTGGAAGATTTGACATGTAAACAAACTATGGTGAGTTCAAGAACCGCCGAAATTAGTAGGACAAAACGCTGTTCACCAAACAAGCTTTGTACAGTAAATAAAGTTTGGTGGACAAAATGAGACAAAGAAGGAGTGGAAGATTTGACATGTAAACAAACTATGGTGAGTTCAAGAACCGCCGAAATTAGTAGGACAAAACGCTGTTCACCAAACAAGCTTTTACAGTAAATAAAGTTTGGTGGACAAAATGAGACAAAGAAGGAGTGGAAGATTTTACATGTAAACAAACTATGGTGAGTTCAAGAACCGCCGAAATTAGTAGGACAAAACGCTGTTCACCAAACACGCTTTGTACAGTAAATAAAGTTTGGTGGACAGAATGAGACGAAGAAGGAGTGGAAGATTTGACATGTAAACAAACTATGGTGAGTTCAAGAACCGCCGAAATTAGTAGGACAAAACGCTGTTCACCAAACAAGCTTTGTACAGTAAATAAAGTTTGGTGGACAAAATGAGACAAAGGAGTGGAAGATTTGACATGTAAACAAACTATGGTGAGTTCAAGAACCGCCGAAATTAGTACGACAAAACACTGTTTACCAAACAAGCTTTGTACAGTAAATAAAGTTTGGTGGACAGAATGAGACAAAGAAGGAGTGGAAGATTTGACATGTAAACAAACTATGGTGAGTTCAAGAACCGCCGAAATTAGTAGGACAAAACGCTGTTCACCAAACAAGCTTTGTACAGTAAATAAAGTTTGGTGGACAAAATGAGACAAAGAAGGAGTGGAAGATTTGACATGTAAACAAACTATGGTGGGTTCAAGAACCGCCGAAATTAGTAGGACAAAACGCTGTTCACCAAACAAGCTTTGTACAGTAAATAAAGTTTGGTGGACAAAATGAGACAAAGAAGGAGTGGAAGATTTGACATGTAAACAAACTATGGTGAGTTCAAGAACCGCCGAGATTAGTAGGACAAAACGCTGTTCACCAAACAAGCTTTGTACAGTAAGTAAAGTTTGGTGGACAAAATGAGACAAAGAAGGAGTGGAAGATTTGACATGTAAACAAACTATGGTGAGTTCAAGAACCGCCGAAATTAGCAGGACAAAACGCTGTTCACCAAACAAGCTTTGTACAGTAAGTAAAGTTTGGTGGACAAAATGAGACAAAGAAGGAGTGGAAGATTTGACATGTAAACAAACTATGGTGAGTTCAAGAACCGCCGAGATTAGTAGGACAAAACGCTGGTCACCAAACAAGCTTTGTACAGTAAATAAAGTTTGGTGGACAGAATGAGACGAAGAAGGAGTGGAAGATTTGACATGTAAACAAACTATGGTGAGTTCAAGAACCGCCAAAATTAGTAGGACAAAACGCTGTTCACCAAACAAGCTTTGTACAGTAAATAAAGTTTGGTGGACAAAATGAGACAAAGAAGGAGTGGAAGATTTGACATATAAACAAACTATGGTGAGTTCAAGAACCGCCGAGATTAGTAGGACAAAACGCTGTTCACCAAACAAGCTTTGTACAGTAAATAAAGTTTGGTGGACAAAATGAGACAAAGAAGGAGTGGAAGATTTGACATGTAAACAAACTATGGTGAGTTCAAGAACCGCCGAAATTAGTAGGACAAAACGCTGTTTACCAAACAAGCTTTGTACAGTAAATAAAGTTTGGTGGACAGAATGAGACAAAGGAGTGGAAGATTTGACATGTAAACAAACTATGGTGAGTTCAAGAACCGCCGAAATTAGTAGGACAAAACGCTGTTCACCAAACAAGCTTTGTACAGTAAATAAAGTTTGGTGGACAAAATGAGACAAAGAAGGAGTGGAAGATTTGACATGTAAACAAACTATGGTGGGTTCAAGAACCGCCGAAATTAGTAGGACAAAACGCTGTTCACCAAACAAGCTTTGTACAGTAAATAAAGTTTGGTGGACAAAATGAGACAAAGAAGGAGTGGAAGATTTGACATGTAAACAAACTATGGTGAGTTCAAGAACCGCCGAAATTAGTAGGACAAAACGCTGTTCACCAAACAAGCTTTGTACAGTAAATAAAGTTTGGTGGACAGAATGAGACGAAGAAGGAGTGGAAGATTTGACATATAAACAAACTATGGTGAGTTCAAGAACCGCCGAAATTAGTAGGACAAAACGCTGTTCACCAAACAAGCTTTGTACAGTAAATAAAGTTTGGTGGACAAAATGAGACAAAAAAGGAGTGGAAGATTTGACATGTAAACAAACTATGGTGAGTTCAAGAACCGCCGAAATTAGTAGGACAAAACGCTGTTCACCAAACAAGCTTTGTACAGTAAATAAAGTTTGGTGGACAAAATGAGACAAAGAAGGAGTGGAAGATTTGACATGTAAACAAACTATGGTGAGTTCAAGAACCGCCGAAATTAGTAGGACAAAACGCTGTTCACCAAACAAGCTTTTACAGTAAATAAAGTTTGGTGGACAAAATGAGACAAAGAAGGAGTGGAAGATTTTACATGTAAACAAACTATGGTGAGTTCAAGAACCGCCGAAATTAGTAGGACAAAACGCTGTTCACCAAACACGCTTTGTACAGTAAATAAAGTTTGGTGGACAGAATGAGACGAAGAAGGAGTGGAAGATTTGACATGTAAACAAACTATGGTGAGTTCAAGAACCGCCGAAATTAGTAGGACAAAACGCTGTTCACCAAACAAGCTTTGTACAGTAAATAAAGTTTGGTGGACAAAATGAGACAAAGGAGTGGAAGATTTGACATGTAAACAAACTATGGTGAGTTCAAGAACCGCCGAAATTAGTACGACAAAACACTGTTTACCAAACAAGCTTTGTACAGTAAATAAAGTTTGGTGGACAGAATGAGACAAAGAAGGAGTGGAAGATTTGACATGTAAACAAACTATGGTGAGTTCAAGAACCGCCGAAATTAGTAGGACAAAACGCTGTTCACCAAACAAGCTTTGTACAGTAAATAAAGTTTGGTGGACAAAATGAGACAAAGAAGGAGTGGAAGATTTGACATGTAAACAAACTATGGTGGGTTCAAGAACCGCCGAAATTAGTAGGACAAAACGCTGTTCACCAAACAAGCTTTGTACAGTAAATAAAGTTTGGTGGACAAAATGAGACAAAGAAGGAGTGGAAGATTTGACATGTAAACAAACTATGGTGAGTTCAAGAACCGCCGAGATTAGTAGGACAAAACGCTGTTCACCAAACAAGCTTTGTACAGTAAGTAAAGTTTGGTGGACAAAATGAGACAAAGAAGGAGTGGAAGATTTGACATGTAAACAAACTATGGTGAGTTCAAGAACCGCCGAAATTAGCAGGACAAAACGCTGTTCACCAAACAAGCTTTGTACAGTAAGTAAAGTTTGGTGGACAAAATGAGACAAAGAAGGAGTGGAAGATTTGACATGTAAACAAACTATGGTGAGTTCAAGAACCGCCGAGATTAGTAGGACAAAACGCTGGTCACCAAACAAGCTTTGTACAGTAAATAAAGTTTGGTGGACAGAATGAGACGAAGAAGGAGTGGAAGATTTGACATGTAAACAAACTATGGTGAGTTCAAGAACCGCCAAAATTAGTAGGACAAAACGCTGTTCACCAAACAAGCTTTGTACAGTAAATAAAGTTTGGTGGACAAAATGAGACAAAGAAGGAGTGGAAGATTTGACATATAAACAAACTATGGTGAGTTCAAGAACCGCCGAGATTAGTAGGACAAAACGCTGTTCACCAAACAAGCTTTGTACAGTAAATAAAGTTTGGTGGACAAAATGAGACAAAGAAGGAGTGGAAGATTTGACATGTAAACAAACTATGGTGAGTTCAAGAACCGCCAAAATTAGTAGGACAAAACGCTGTTCACCAAACAAGCTTTGTACAGTAAATAAAGTTTGGTGGACAGAATGAGACAAAGAAGGAGTGGAAGATTTGACATGTAAACAAACTATGGTGAGTTCAAGAACCGCCGAGATTAGTAGGACAAAACACTGTTCACCAAACAAGCTTTGTACAGTAAATAAAGTTTGGTGGACAAAATGAGACAAAGAAGGAGTGGAAGATTTGACATGTAAACAAACTATGGTGAGTTCAAGAACCGCCGAAATTAGTAGGACAAAACGCTGTTCACCAAACAAGCTTTGTACAGTAAATAAAGTTTGGTGGACAAAATGAGACAAAGGAGTGGAAGATTTGACATGTAAACAAACTATGGTGAGTTCAAGAACCGCCGAGATTAGTAGGACAAAACGCTGTTCACCAAACAAGCTTTGTACAGTAAGTAAAGTTTGGTGGACAAAATGAGACTAAGAAGGAGTGGAAGATTTGACATGTAAACAAACTATGGTGAGTTCAAGAACCGCCGAGATTAGTAGGACAAAACGCTGTTCACCAAACAAGCTTAGTACAGTATACAAAGTTTTTGGTACTTCTGCTTGTAAAACCATATACAGATCATTGGTTTGTAGTTTTATTTCTGAGTACCAGTAGAGGGAGCCCACACGTGGTACCTGTACAGCATTTTGAGTATCAATGATCCACGAAGACAGTCAGTTCATTAGTATACATGTCTGTTTGTGTGTCTTGAAGTATTAGCACCATTAGCGTCAAAAGTATGGCTGGTACCAGGGGGGACGCCAGAGATTGAGCAGGCTGACCCCCGCTTTACTGTTCCCAGGCCCCCAGTTCTGGGAGGCCAGTGTTCCGGCCCAGTTCTCCCAGCGTGGGAGCTCCGCGCCGTGGGACCGAGGGGCGTGGGGGGGGCCGCGCTGAGCCGCTAATGTCTTCTATTACTTCCAGATTGCCAAACAAGTGTTTAAACAACAAAAACACTTTGCAGTAAACGTCTACACGTCTCGGGGTCGCGCCCTCACCCGAGCAGCCCCGGGACCTTGTTTATGTGACGCCGACACGCTGACCGCTTAGATACCAGTCGCCGTTTATTCGTCTGATCCTTTCTGTCTTGATTTGGACTGGAAAAAGAGCGTGTTTCGGGCTCAAAGTGATGGTCTTGTTGACGTTACCACTGCAGCCGCACTGCAAAAAGTCAGTGTTCAAAAACAAGAAAAAAACAAACAAAAATTAAGGGTATTTTATTTGAACTAAACAAAATGATCTGCCAATAGAACAAGAAAATTTGGCTTGTCAAGACTTTCCAAAACAAGTAAAATTAGCTAACCTCAATGAACCCAAAAATACCTTAAAATAAGTATTTTCTCACTAATAACAAGTGCACTTTTCTTGGTAGAAAAAAACAAATATGAGACCTTTTTGCTCAATATGTTAAAAAATATTCTTAAATTAAGTAGCGCTCGGCATTACATTTCTTGCATTTTTCCATCGATAACATGACATCATCAAGTAAAATTAGCTAACCTCAATGAACCAAAAAATACCTTAAAATAAGTATTTTCTCACTAATAACAAGTGCACTTAAAATGTTCTTAAATTAAGTAGCGCTCGGCATTACATTTCTTGCATTTTTCCATCGATAACATGACATCATCAAGTAAAATTAGCTAACCTCAATGAACCCAAAAATACCTTAAAATAAGTATTTTCTCACTAATAACAAGTGCACTTTTCTTGGTAGAAAAAAACAAATATGAGACCTTTTTGCCCATATGTTGAAAAATATTCTTAAATTAAGTAGCGCTCAGCATTACATTTCTTGCATTTTTCTATCGATAACATGACATCATCAAGTAAAATTAGCTAACCTCAATGAACCCAAAAATACCTTAAAATAAGTATTTTCTCACTAATAACAAGTGCACTTTTCTTGGTAGAAAAAACAAATATGAGACCTTTTTTGCTCAATATGTTGAAAAATATTCTTAAATTAAGTAGCGCTCGGCATTACATTTCTTGCATTTTTCCATCGATAACATGACATCATCAAGTAAAATTAGCTAACCTCAATGAACCCAAAAATACCTTAAAATAAAAATATTCTCACTAATAACAAGTGCACTTTTCTTGGTAGAAAAAAACAAATATGAGACCTTTTTGCTCAATATGTTGAAAAATATTCTTAAATTAAGTAGCGCTTGGCATTACATTTCTTGCATTTTTCCATCGATAACATGACATCATCAAGTAAAATTAGCTAACCTCAATGAACCCCAAAATACCTTAAAATAAGTATTTTCTCACTAATAACAAGTGCACTTTTCTTGGTAGAAAAAAACAAATATGAGACCTTTTTGCTCAAATGTTGAAAAATATTCTTAAATTAAGTAGCGCTCGGCATTACATTTCTTGCATTTTTCCATCGATAACATGACATCATCAAGTAAAATTAGCTAACCTCAATGAACCCAAAAATACCTTCAAATAAGTATTTTCTCACTGATAACAAGTGCACTTTTCTTGGTAGAAAAAAACAAATATGAGACCTTTTTGCTCAATATGTTGAAAAATATTCTTCAATTAAGTAGCGCTCGGCATTACATTTCTTGCATTTTTCCATCGATAACATGACATCATCAAGTAAAATTAGCTAACCTCAATGAACCCAAAATACCTTAAAATAAGTATTTTCTTACTAATAACAAGTGCACTTTTCTTGGTAGAAAAAACTAATATGAAACCTTTTTTGTCAATATGTTGAAAAATATTCTTAAATTAAGTAGCGCTCGGCATTACATTTCTTGCATTTTTCCATCGATAACATGACATCATCAAGTAAAATTAGCTAACCTCAATGAACCCCAAAATACCTTAAAATAAGTATTTTCTCACTAATAACAAGTGCACTTTTCTTGGTAGAAAAAACAAATATGAGACCTTTTTTGTCAGTATGTTGAAAAATATTCTAAAAATAAGTAGCGCTCGGCATTACATTTCTTGCATTTTTCCATCAATAACATGACATCATCAAGTAAAATTAGCTAACCTCAATGAACCCCAAAATACCTTAAAATAAGTATTTTCTCACTAATAACAAGTGCACTTTTCTTGGTAGAAAAAACAAATCTGAGACCTTTTTGCTCAATATGTTGAAAAATATTCTTAAATGAAGTAGCGCTCGGCATTACATTTCTTGCATTTTTCCATCGATAACATGACATCATCAAGTAAAATTAGCTAACCTCAATGAACCCAAAAATACCTTTAAAATAAGTATTTTCTCACAAATAACAAGTGCAATTTTCTTGATTGAAAAAACAAATATGAGACCTTTTTGCTCAATATGTTGAAAAATATTCTTAAATGAAGTAGCGCTCGGCATTACATTTCTTGCATTTTTCCATTAATAACATGACATCATCACGCCAAGTGCGTGCTCTTTCAGTCAATTAGTGCGCATATATATATATATATATATATATATATATATATATATATATATATATATATACTGTATATATATTAGGGCCGCAACTAACGATTATTTTGATAATCGATTAATCTGTCGATTATTGCTTCGATTAATTGATTAATAATCGGATAAAAGAGACAAACTACATTTCTATCCATTCCAGTATTTTATTGGAAAAAAAACAGCATACTGGCACCATACTTATTTTGATTATTGTTTCTCAGCTGTTTGTAAATGTTGCAGTTTATAAATAAAGGTTTATTTTTAAAAAAAAAAAAATTAAAAAAAAAAAAAAAGTTTTTAAATAAAATAAAAAATAATAAAAAGCCTCTGCAAAATAATAATAAAAGTGCGACAAATTGAAAAAAAAAAAAAATAAATAAAAACAAAGAACATAAACGATGAATGAGCTAAACAAGATAGTGCAAAAGCAATACGGTAAAAGGGGTCGAATAAAAAGTAACAAATTGCAAAATAATAATAATAAAAGTGCGGCAAATTGAAAAAAAAAACAACAACAAAGAACATAAACGATGAATGAGCTAAACAAGATAGTGCAAAAGCAATACAGTAAAAGGGGTCGAATAAAAAGTAAAAAATTGCAAAATAATAAAAGTGCGACAAATTGGAAAAAAAAATTTTAATAATACAAAAAAAGAACATAAACGATGAATGAGCTAAACAAGATAGTGCAAAAGCAGTACGGTAAAAGGGGTCGAATAAAAAGTAAAAAATTGCAAAATAATAATAATAAAAGTGCGACAAATTGGGAAAAAAAAACAAACAAAAAAAATACAAAGAACATAAGCGATGAATGAGCTAAACAAGATAGTGCAAAAGCAATATTGTAAAAGGGGTCGAATAAAAAGTTAAAATTGCAAAATAATAATAATAAAAGTGCGACAAATTAAAAAAAATATTATAAATTGAAAAAATTTTAAAAAAACAAAGAACATAAACAATGAATGAGAAAAAACAAGATAGTGCAAAAGCAATACGGTAAAAGGGGTCGAATAAAAAGTAAAAAAAATTGCAAAATAATAAAAGTGTGACAAATTGAAAAAAATAAAAATAAAATTGTTTTAATAAAAAAAAAAAAAAAAACATAAACGATGAATAAGCTAAACAAGATAGCGCAAAAGCCATACGGTAAAAGGGGTCGAATAAAAAGTAAAACAATTGCAAAATAATAATAATAAAAGTGCGACAAATTTAAAAAATAATAATAATAAATAAATACAAATAAAAAAACAAAGAACAAAGGGGTCGAATAAAAAGTAAAAAATTGCTAAATAATAGTAATAAAAGTGCGACAAATTGAACAAAAACAACAAAAAAACCAACAAAGAACATAAACGATGAATGAGCTAGACAAGATAGTGCAGAAGCAATACGGTAAAAGGGGTCGAATAAAAAGTAAAACAATTACAAAATAATAATAATAAAAGTGCGACAAATTGAAAAAAAAAAAAAAAACACATTTTTTTAAAAGAGTATTACACGGTTACTCTGCCGAGCTCTAGACAGCACCGACACTCAACAACAACACATCAT
>NC_084749.1:2455763-2473263 GCF_033978785.1 Entelurus aequoreus | reverse complement strand
CCATCACACATGCTGGCTTTTACACTTTGCGCCTAGAACAGTCCGGATGGTTCTTTTCCTCTTTGTTCCAGAGGACACGACGTCCACAGTTTCCAAAAACAATTTGAAATGTGGACTCGTCAGACCACAGAACACTTTTCCACTTTGCATCAGTCCATCTCGGATGAGCTCGGCGCCCAGCAAAGCCGGCGGCGTTTTCTGGGTGTTGTTGATAAATGGCTGTGGCTTTGCATAGTAGAATGCTGGACGACAGCAAAGACTTACTGTGGAGCAAAGACATAGTACATCCGAACATGACATGACATTAAACAGTGTCCCCCACAAAGAAGGATAAAAACAACTGAAATATGCTCGATTGCTAAAACAAAAGTAGATGCGGGAAATATCGCTTAAAGGAAGACATGAAACTGCTACAGGAAAATACCAAAAAAAGAGAAAAAGCCACCAAAATAAGAGCGCAAGACAAGAACTAAAACACTACACACAAGAAATCAGCAAAAAACTCCAAATAAGTCAGGGTGTGACAGAAGACTTTTCCATTTTGCATCAGTCCAGCGAAGCCGGCGGCGTTTTTGTGGGTGTTGTTGATAAATGGCTGTGGCTTTGCATAGTAGAATCCTGGACGACAGCAAAGACTTACTGTGGAGCAAAGACGGCGTCCACAATGTACATCCGAACATGACATGACAATCAACAATGTCCCCACAAAGAAGGATAAAAACAACTGAAATATTCTCGATTGCTAAAACAAAAGTAGATGCGGGAAATATCGCTTAAAGGAAGACATGAAACAAGACAGGAAAATACCAAAAAAAGAGAAAAAGCCACCAAAATAAGAGCGCAAGACAAGAACTAAAACACTACACACAGGAAAACAGCAAAAAAACTCCAAATAAGTCAGGGTGTGACAGAAGACTTTTCCACTTTGCATCAGTCCAGCGAAGCCGGCGGCGTTTTCTGGGTGTTGTTGATAAATGGCTGTGGCTTTGCATAGTAGAATGCTGGACGACAGCAAAGACTTACTGTGGAGCAAAGACAGTACATCCGAACATGACATGACAATCAACAATGTCCCCCACAAAGAAGGATAAAAACAACTGAAATATGCTCGATTGCTCAAACAAAAGTAGATGCGGGAAATATCGCTTAAAGGAAGACATGAAACAAGACAGGAAAATACCAAAAAAAGAGAAAAAGCCACCAAAATAAGAGCGCAAGACAAGAACTAAAACACTACACACAAGAAATCAGCAAAAAACTCCAAATAAGTCAGGGTGTGACAGAAGACTTTTCCACTTTGCATCAGTCCAGCGAAGCCGGCGGCGTTTTCTGGGTGTTGTTGATAAATGGCTGTGGCTTTGCATAGTAGAATGCTGGACAACAGCAAAGACTTACTGTGGAGCAAAGACGGCGTCCACAATGTACATCCGAACATGACATGACTATCAACAATGTCCCCACAAAGAAGGATGAAAACAACTGAAATATGCTCGATTGCTCAAACAAAAGTAGATGCAGGAAATATCGCTTAAAGGAAGACATGAAACAAGACAGGAAAATACCAAAAAAAGAGAAAAAGCCACCAAAATAAGAGTGCAAGACAAGAACTAAAACACTACACACAAGAAATCAGCAAAAAACTCCAAATAAGTCAGGGTGTGACAGAAGACTTTTCCACTTTGCATCAGTCCAGCGAAGCCGGCAGCGTTTTTCTGGGTGTTGTTGATAAATGGCTGTGGCTTTGCATAGTAGAATCCTGGACGACAGCAAAGACTTACTGTGGAGCAAAGACAGTACATCGGAACATGACATGACAATCAACAATGTCCCCCACAAAGAAGGATAAAAACAACTGAAATATGCTCGATTGCTCAAACAAAAGTAGATGCGGGAAATATCGCTTAAAGGAAGACATGAAACAAGACAGGAAAATACCAAAAAAAGAGAAAAAGCCACCAAAATAAGAGCGCAAGACAAGAACTAAAACACTACACACAAGAAATCAGCAAAAAACTCCAAATAAGTCAGGGTGTGACAGAAGACTTTTCCACTTTGCATCAGTCCAGCGAAGCCGGCGGCGTTTTCTGGGTGTTGTTGATAAATGGCTGTGGCTTTGCATAGTAGAATGCTGGACAACAGCAAAGACTTACTGTGGAGCAAAGACGGCGTCCACAATGTACATCCGAACATGACATGACTATCAACAATGTCCCCACAAAGAAGGATGAAAACAACTGAAATATGCTCGATTGCTCAAACAAAAGTAGATGCAGGAAATATCGCTTAAAGGAAGACATGAAACAAGACAGGAAAATACCAAAAAAAGAGAAAAAGCCACCAAAATAAGAGTGCAAGACAAGAACTAAAACACTACACACAAGAAATCAGCAAAAAACTCCAAATAAGTCAGGGTGTGACAGAAGACTTTTCCACTTTGCATCAGTCCAGCGAAGCCGGCAGCGTTTTTCTGGGTGTTGTTGATAAATGGCTGTGGCTTTGCATAGTAGAATCCTGGACGACAGCAAAGACTTACTGTGGAGCAAAGACAGTACATCGGAACATGACATGACAATCAACAATGTCCCCCACAAAGAAGGATAAAAACAACTGAAATATGCTCGATTGCTCAAACAAAAGTAGATGCGGGAAATATCGCTTAAAGGAAGACATGAAACAAGACAGGAAAATACCAAAAAAAGAGAAAAAGCCACCAAAATAAGAGCGCAAGATAAGAACTAAAACACTGCACACAAGAAATCAGCAAAAAACTCCAAATAAGTCAGGGTGTGACAGAAGACTTTTCCACTTTGCATCAGTCCAGCGAAGCCGGCGGCGTTTTCTGGGTGTTGTTGATAAATGGCTGTAGCTTTGCATAGTAGAATGCTGGACAACAGCAAAGACTTACTGTGGAGCAAAGACGGCGTCCACAATGTACATCCGAACATGACATGACAATCAACAATGTCCCCCACAAAGAAGGATAAAAACAACTGAAATATTCTTGATTGCTAAAACAAAAGTAGATGCGGGAAATATCGCTCAAAGGAAGACAAGAAACTGCTACAGGAAAATACCAAAAAAAGAGAAAAAGCCACCAAAATAAGAGTGCAAGACAAGAACTAAAACACTACACACAAGAAATCAGCAAACAACTCCAAATAAGTCAGGGTGTGACAGAAGACTTTTCCACTTTGCATCAGTCCAGCGAAGCCGGCGGCGTTTTCTGGGTGTTGTTGATAAATGGCTGTGGCTTTGCATAGTAGAATCCTGGACGACAGCAAAGACTTACTGTGGAGCAAAGACGGCGTCCACAAAGTACATCCGAACATGACATGACAATCAACAATGTCCCTCACAAAGAAGGATAAAAACAACTGAAATATTCTTGATTGCTCAAACAAAAGTAGATGCGGGAAATATCGCTTAAAGGAAGACATGAAACAAGACAGGAAAATACCAAAAAAAGAGAAAAAGCCACCAAAATAAGAGCGCAAGACAAGAACTAAAACACTACACACAAGAAATCAGCAAAAAACTCCAAATAAGTCAGGGTGTTACAGAAGACTTTTCCACTTTGCATCAGTCCAGCGAAGCCGGCGGCGTTTTCTGGGTGTTGTTGATAAATGGCTGTGGCTTTGCATAGTAGAATGCTGGACGACAGCAAAGACTTACTGTGGAGCAAAGACGGCGTCCACAATGTACATCCAAACATGACATGACAATCAACAATGTCCCCCACAAAGAAGGATTAAAACAACTGAAATATTATCGATTGCTAAAACAAAAGTAGATGCGGGAAATATCGCTTAAAGGAAGACATGAAACAAGACAGGAAAATACCAAAAAAAGAGAAAAAGCCACCAAAATAAGAGCGCAAGACAAGAACTAAAACACTACACACAGGAAAACAGCAAAAAACTCCAAATAAGTCAGGGCGTGACAGAAGACTTTTCCACTTTGCATCAGTCCATCTTAGATGAGCTCGGGGGCCCAGTGAAGCCGGCGGCGTTTTCTGGGTGTTGTTGATAAATAGCTGTGGCTTTGCATAGTAGAGTTTTAACTTGCACTTACGGATGTAGCGACCAACTGTAGTTACTGACAGTGTTTTTTCTGAACTGTTCCTGAGCCCATGTGGTGATATCCTTTACACACTGATGTGGCTTTTTCATGCAGTACCGCCCGAGGGATCCGAACGTCCGTAATATCATGGCTTACGTGCAGTGATTTCTCCAGATTCTTTGAACCTTTTGATGATATTACGGAGCGTAGATGGTGAAACCCCTAAATTCCTTGCAGTAGCTTGTTTGAGAAATGCTGTCCTTAAACAATTTCCTCACCCATGTGTTGACAAAGTGGTGACCCTCGCCCCCGTCCTTGTTGGTGAACGACCGAGCATTTCACGGCAGCCGCTTTTATACCCAATCATGGCACCCACCCGTTCCCAATTAGCCCGTACACCTGTGGGCCGTTCCAAATAAGTGTTTTGACGAGCATCCCTCAACTCTCTCAGTCTTTTTTGCCACCTGTGCCAGCTTTTTTGAACCACGTCGCAGGCATCAAACCCCAAATGAGCTAACACTTTCAAAAAATAACACCGTTTACCAGCTGGAACGTTAAATATCTTGTCTTTGCGGTCTATTCAATTGAATATAAGTTGAAAGGGATTTGTTGTATTCTCTTTTTATTTACCATTTACCGGGTTTGGGTTGTGTCATTTTGTAGTATTCTCCTCACAAGTATCGGCATCAGGTGTGCCAGGTTCCACGGTGCAACGTAGCTCGCTTAAAGTGCTGCTGATGTCATGATGGATGACTTCCTCCATGCATCCAGCAGCACATCATGTCCTTCAAACCAAGCGGGTCTTGGTCAAGGGAGACACTAAACAACAGCTGAGCTCAAGCAAACCCCCTTTCTCCCCCCCCAAATCCTGACAGAGAACTTCTTCAAGATGTCCAGTGACACACTTCTCACGCTCAAAAATCCATAATTTTTTTGTTTTTTTTGTTGTTGATATTCATCCAGTTGGCTTTCATTAAAATATGTCAGCACAGGGATGAGCAATGGATTCCAGAACATGTCAACACTCCCACCACTGGCTCGCATCCCATCACAGACACTGACCCCTTTTTCCATCTAAGCCACCCTCCCCATGCTCTTAATATTACTGAATTATTAGCTCTTCATATAGAGCACAGGTGTCCAATATGGCCCGCCACGTTATTTAATGCGGACTGCAAAAAGCCTAGAAATAATATGCGTTGATAAAATGCTTAAAGGCCTACTGAAACCCACTACTAGCGACCACGCAGTCTGATAGTTTATATATCAATGATGAAATCTTAACATTGCAACACATGCCAATACGGCCGGGTTAACTTATAAAGTGACATTTAAAACTTCCCGGGAAATATCCGGCTGAAACGTCGCGGTATGATGACGTATGCGCGTGACGAAGTCAGAGTAACGGAAGTTATGGTACCCCGTAGAATCCTATACAAAAAGCTCTGTTTTCATTTCATAATTCCACAGTATTCTGGACATCTTTTGCAATTTGTTTAATGAACAATGGAGACTGCAAAGAAGAAAGTTGTAGGTGGGATCGGTGTATTAGCGGCTGGCTGCAGCAACACAACCAGGAGGACTTTGACTCGAATAGCAGACGCGCTAGCCGACGCTTAGCCGCCGACCGCACGGATGATCGTGGTGAAGTCCTTCGTCCTTCCGTCGATCGCTGGAACGCAGGTGAGCACGGGTGTTGATGAGCGGATGAGGGCTGGCTGGCGTAGGTGGAGCGCTAATGTTTTTAGCATAGCTCTGTGAGGTCCCGTTATACTAAGTTAGCTTCAATGGCGTCGTTAGCAACAGCATTTTTAAAGGCCTACTGAAAGCCACTACTAGCGACCACGCAGTCTGATAGTTTATATATCAATGATGAAATCTTAACATTGCAACACATGCCAATACGGCCGGGTTAACTTATAAAGCGCCACATTTCCGGTTGAAAACGTCCATGTATGATGACGTATGCGCGTGACGTAGCCAGTGAAACAGAAGTATCGGTACCCCATTGAATCCAATACAAAAAAGCTCTGTTTTCATCGAACAATTCCACAGTATTCTGGACATCTGTGTCGGTGAATCTTTTGCAATTTGTTTAATGAACAATGGAGACTGCAAAGAAGAAAGTTGTAGGTGGGATCGGTGTATTAGCGGCTGGCTGCAGCAACACAACCAGGAGGACTTTGACTCGAATAGCAGACGCGCTAGCCGACGCTTAGCCGCCGACCGTACGGATGATCGTGGTAAAGTCCTTCGTCCTTCCGTCGATCGCTGGAATGCAGGTGCGCACGGGTGTTGATGAGCGGATGAGGGCTGGCTGGCGTAGGTGGAGCGCTAATGTTTTTAGCATAGCTCTGCGAGGTCCCGTTATACTAAGTTAGCTTCAATGGCGTCGTTAGCAACAGCATTTTTAAAGGCCTACTGAAAGCCACTACTACCGACCACGCAGTCTGATAGTTTATATATCAATGATGAAATCTTAACATTGCAACACATGCCAATACGGCCGGGTTAACATATAAAGTGACATTTAAAACTTCCCGGGAAATATCCGGCTGAAACGTCGCGGTATGATGACGTATGCGCGTGACGAAGTCAGAGTAACGGAAGTTATGGTACCCGTAGAATCCTATACAAAAAGCTCTGTTTTCATTTCATAATTCCACAGTATTCTGGACATCTTTTGCAATTTGTTTAATGAACAATGAAGGCTGCAAAGAAGACAGTTGTAGGTGGGATCGGTGTATTAGCGGCTGGCTGCAGCAACACAACCAGGAGGACTTTGACTCGAATAGCAGACGCGCTAGCCGACGCTTAGCCGCCGACCGCACGGATGATCGTGGTGAAGTCCTTCGTCCTTCCGTCGATCGCTGGAACGCAGGTGAGCACGGGTGTTGATGAGCGGATGAGGGCTGGCTGGCGTAGGTGGAGCGCTAATGTTTTTAGCATAGCTCTGTGAGGTCCCGTTATACTAAGTTAGCTTCAATGGCGTCGTTAGCAACAGCATTTTTAAAGGCCTACTGAAAGCCACTACTACCGACCACGCAGTCTGATAGTTTATATATCAATGATGAAATCTTAACATTGCAACACATGCCAATACGGCCGGGTTAACTTATAAAGTGACATTTAAAACTTCCCGGGAAATATCCGGCTGAAACGTCGCGGTATGATGACGTATGCGCGTGACGAAGTCAGAGTAACGGAAGTTATGGTACCCCGTAGAATCCTATACAAAAAGCTCTGTTTTCATTTCATAATTCCACAGTATTCTGGACATCTTTTGCAATTTGTTTAATGAACAATGAAGACTGCAAAGAAGACAGTTGTAGGTGGGATCGGTGTATTAGCAGCGGACTACAGCAACACAACCAGGAGGACTTTGTTGGAGCGCTAGCCGCCGACCTCACCTTGACTTCCTACGTCTCCGGGCCGCCAAACGCATCGGGTGAAGTCCTTCGTCCTTCTGCCGATCGCTGGAACGCAGGTGAGCACGGGTGTTGATGAGGGCTGGCTGGCGTAGGTGGAGAGCTAATGTTTTTAGCATAGCTCTGTGAGGTCCCGTTATACTAAGTTAGCTTCAATGGCGTCGTTAGCAACAGCATTGTTAAGCTTCACCAGGCTGGAAAGCATTAACCGTGTATTTACATGTCCACGGTTTAATAGTATTGTTGATTTTCTGCCTATCCTTCCAGTCAGGGGTTTATGTATTTTGTTTCTATCTGCATTTGAGCCCGATGCTATCATGTTAGCGCCCTAGCTAAGTTAGCTTCAATGGCGTCGTTAGCAACAGCATTTTTAAGCTTCGCCCAGCTGGAAAGCATTAACCGTGTAGTTACATGTCCATGGTTTAATAGTATTGTTGATCTTCTATCTATCCTTCCAGTCAGGGGTTTATTTCTTTTGTTTCTATATGCAGTTAAGCACGATGCTATCACGTTAGCTCCGTAGCTAAAGTGTTTCGTCGATGTATTGTCGTGGAGATAAAAGTCACTGTGAATGTCCATTTCGCGTTCTCGACTCTCATTTTCAAGAGGATATAGTATCCGAGGTGGTTTAAAATACAAATCTGTGATCCACAATAGAAAAAGGAGAAAGTGTGGAATCCAATGAGCCAGCTTGTACCTAAGTTACGGTAAGAGCGAAAAAAGATATCTCTTGAACTGCATTCTAGTCCGTCACTCTAACGTTCCTCATCCACGAATCTTTCATCCTCGCTCAAATTAATGGGGTAATCGTCGCTTTCTCGCTCCGAATCGCTCTCGCTCCATTGTAAACAACGGGGAATTGTGAGCAGCACTACCGCTTGTGACGTCACGCTACTTCCGGTACGGGCACGGCTTTTTTTTTATTATCAGCGAGCAAAAGTTGCGAACCTTATCGTCGATTTTCTCTACTAAATCCTTTCAGCAAAAATATGGCAATATCGCGAAATGATCAAGTATGACACATAGAATGGATCTGCTATTCCCGTTTAAATAAAAAAAAATCATTTCAGTAGGCCTTTAAATATCATGTACTGCATGTAGGGGTGTAACGGTACACAAGAATTCCGGTTCGGTACGTACCTCGGTTTAGAGGTCACGGTTCGGTTCATTTTCGGTACAGTAAGAAAACAACAAAATGTAAATTTTTGGGTTATTTATTTACCAAATTTGCTAAATCTTCTACCAAAAATATTTTTCTTAGTGGAATATTTGATGTGACCTTAGATAGGTCAATAATTCATAATAACATTGATTTTGATTCAATATTATGTTTTGAGCAATGACAGTTTGAAAGGGAAAAAAAACAGCTTTGTTTTATTAGTCAACATTGCAACTTTTTCTAAATGACATTTCACCTTTAAGCTTTTTTATTTCACTTTTGTTATGTTTTTGTTTTTATTTTAATGGTATTTTTAGAATGTGCCGTGGGCCTTTAAAACATTAGCTGTGGGCCGCAAATGGCCTCCGGGGCACACTTTTGACACCCCTGCTATAGATAATAAAAAATGAAATGTGATAAATCTATGGATAAAAAGCAGAGCCTGGCGACGCATGCACGTTTATCATAACTCTCTCTCTCTCTCTGTCTCTGCCCCTCCCTCACCAATGCTGCTGCCACCACAATTTGTTTTGTTTTTAACCCCTTCTTAACCCTGGACGTACATTGAAAATACACGCAACCCTAACTCAAAATGTCGGACATTTGAGACATTTAAGAAACTCCGCCCTGACAGCTCCGCAAAAGAGGACATGTCCGGTGAAAAGAGGACGTATGGTCAGTCTATCCTAGCCCGTTAGCTGCTAGCATGCCGTGTGTTGTGCATTGTTTACACAACGTGCGTTACGCTACTTAATATGTCCGTGTGGAAACTCGTTCGGTACACCTCCGAACCGAACCGGAACCCCCCGTACCGAAATACACGTACCGTTACACCCCTAACTGCATGCAATTGCATATCTTTTAAAATTCAATATTATCAAAAATATTATATTATCATGTATTACAAAAATATTTTTTTTTGTTCAAATAAAGATAAATACTGCACTTAAATATCTGCTTGATTTATGATTTCAAAACAAATGATCAATCAAATTGTAGATAGGGATGTCCGATAATGGCTTTTTGCCGATATCCGATATTCCGATATTGTCCGACTCTTTAATTACCGATACCGATATCAACCGATACCGATATCAACCGATATATGCAGTCGTGGAATTAACACATTATTATGCCTAATTTGGACAACCAGGTATGGTGAAGATAAGGTACTTTTTAAAAAATAATAATAAAATAAGATAACTAAATTAAAAACATTTTCTTGAATAAAAAAGAAAGTAAAACAATATAAAAACAGTTACATAGAAACTAGTAATTAATGAAAATGAGTAAAATTAACTGTTAAAGGTTAGTACTATTAGTGGAGCAGCAGCACGCACAATCATGTGTGCTTACGGACTGTATCCCTTGCAGACTGTATTGATATATATTGATATATAATGTAGGAACCAGAATATTGATAACAGAAAGAAATGGGGGGAGGGAGGTTTTTTGGGTTGGTGCACTAATTGTAAGTGTATCTTGTGTTTTTTATGTTGATTTAATAAAAAAAAAAATAAAACATTTTAAAAAACGATACAGATGATTAAAAAAACGATACCGATAATTTCCGATATTACATTTTAACGCATTTATCGGCCGATAATATCGGCAGGCCGATATTATCGGACATCCCTAATTGTAGACTGTAAAATTGACAATAGCTTTTAGGGTTAAATTCCGCCGACTGAGTTTTTTTTACTGTAAAATCAACTTTGGTACTGTTTTTTTTCCCTCATATACAGTAAGGCACTAAAACATTTAAAAACAAACAAAAAAACCTAAGATTTTACGGTAAAAAAAAACAAAAAAAAACAGCTCTGTTGCTTGAATTTTACCGCTAAAAACAGTGGTTTTGTTTCTCCATTCCAGTCCATTTTTTTATATGTTGTAAAAAAAACTGCTTTTACTGTAAAATTCTAATGACTGAGCTACCAGATTTTAAAGTACATTTTTTATATATTTTTTGCAGCTTAAAAAAATACACTGTTAATGTATTATATATACAGTATATATACACTACTGTTCAAAAGTTTGGGGTCACCCAAACAATTTTGTGTTTGAGCCTTCATTTCTAAGAACAAGAATAGACTGTCGAGTTTCAGATGAAAGTTCTCTTTTTCTGGCCATTTTGAGCGTTTAATTGACCCCACAAATGTGATGCTCCAGAAACTCAATCTGCTCAAAGGAAGGTCAGTTTTGTAGCTTCTGTTTTCAGATGTGTGAACATGATTGCACAAGGGTTTTCTAATCATCAATTAGCCTTCCGAGCCAATGAGCAAACACATTGTACCATTAGAACACTGGAGTGATAGTTGCTGGAAATGGGCCTCTATACACCTATGTAGATATTGCACCAAAAAGCAGACATTTGCAGCTAGAATAGTCATTTACCACATTAGCAATGTATAGAGTGTGGCCAAACAGCTCCATTTTTGTTTCATCTGACATCACATGGACAAAGGTAAGACCTTCTGGAGGAAAGTTCTGTGGTCAGAATTCAACCAGAAGCTTGTGGATGGCTACCAAAACGTGGTTTTGTACAAGATAGTCTAAGTTCCCCCAAAAAAGAACTCTATTGTACACAAACATATTGATGACCCTCTTCCTTTGCTAGTACCTCTTCCAGGTTCACACCATCTGAAAGCAAACAAGGACGTCTAAACCCACATGAACGTTATTTGCAAGATGTTTAGTCTCTCTCTCTGTCCTCCATCTTTACCTCTTTCTTGAAAAACAACCTTCCTCTTTGGTTTCAATGCCCCGATGCAGAGTGACCAGCTAGAGGAACCGGCCAAAAAGGACAGGAAGGGCAAGAAGCACAGACAGAAAGGTGACAAGGGCTCGAAGGGTAAAGGTAAACGGAAGGGAAAAGGAAAGGGCAAAGGCAAGAAGGGATCCAGGAAGAAGAAACACCAGGAGGAGGGAAGTTTGGAGGACAGCTTCATTAGAGTCTCCTCCACAATGCTGCCCAACTACCTGGCCCAACAATCCTTTTTGGACATGGAAAGTACTCTAGGAACTGTCATCCCCACAATGATCTACAAGGATGAGACCTTCGTGGAGATGCCTCAACATGAACCCTCGACCGAAGCCCCCTCACCAAGCACCTTTGAGGTTTCTGTTTAAGCTTAACCAATCCCTCCCTTGCTACTCCCCAAAACCCAACCAATCCCTCCCTTGCTACTCCTCAAAACCCAACCAATCACTCCCCTGCTACTCCCCAAAACCCAACCAATCCCTCCCTTGCTACTCCCCAAAACCCAACCAATCCCTCCCTTGCTACTCCCCAAAACCCAACCAATCCCTCCCTTGCTACTCCCCAAAACCCAACCAATCCCTCCCTTGCTACTCCTCAAAACCCAACCAATCACTCCCCTGCTACTCTCCCAAACCCAACCAATCTCTCCACTGCTACTCTCCCAAACCCAACCAATCTCTCCCCTGCTACTCTCCCAAACCCAACCAATCTCTCCCCTGCTACTCTCCCAAACCCAACCAATCACTCCCCTGCTACTCTCCCAAACCCAACCAATCACTCCCAAACTAAACCAATCACTCCCCTGCTACTCTCCCAAACCCAACCAATCACTCCCCTGCTACTCTCCCAAACCCAACCAATCACTCCCCTGCTACTCTCCCAAACCCAACCAAGCACTCCCCTGCTAGTCTCCCAAACCCAACCAATCGCTCCCTTGCTACTCTCCCAAACCCAACCAATAACTCCCCTGCTACTCTCCCAAACTAAACCAATCACTCCCCTGCTACTCTCCCAAACCCAACCAATCTCTCCCCTGCTACTCCCCAAAACCCGACCAATCACTCCCCTGCTACTCTCCCAAACCCAACCAATCACTCCCCTGCTACTCTCCCAAACCCAACCAATCACTCCCCTGATACTCTCCCAAACCCAACCAAGCACTCCCCTGCTAGTCTCCCAAACCCAACCAATCGCTCCCTTGCTACTCTCCCAAACCCAACCAATAACTCCCCTGCTAATCTCCCAAACTAAACCAATCACTCCCCTGCTACTCTCCCAAACCCAACCAATCACTCCCAAACTAAACCAATCTCTCCCCTGCTACTCTCCCAAACCCAACCAATCACTCCCCTGCTACTCTCCCAAACCCAACCAATCACTCCCAAACTAAACCAATCACTCCCCTGCTACTCTCCCAAACCCAACCAATCACTCCCCTGCTACTCTCCCAAACCCAACCAATCTCTCCCCTGCTACTCTCCCAAACCCAACCAATCTCTCCCCTGCTACTCTCCCAAACCCAACCAATCACTCCCCTGCTACTCTCCCAAACCCAACCAATCACTCCCAAACTAAACCAATCACTCCCCTGCTACTCTCCCAAACCCAACCAATCACTCCCCTGCTACTCTCCCAAACCCAACCAATCACTCCCCTGCTACTCTCCCAAACCCAACCAAGCACTCCCCTGCTAGTCTCCCAAACCCAACCAATCGCTCCCTTGCTACTCTCCCAAACCCAACCAATAACTCCCCTGCTACTCTCCCAAACTAAACCAATCACTCCCCTGCTACTCTCCCAAACCCAACCAATCTCTCCCCTGCTACTCCCCAAAACCCGACCAATCACTCCCCTGCTACTCTCCCAAACCCAACCAATCACTCCCCTGCTACTCTCCCAAACCCAACCAATCACTCCCCTGATACTCTCCCAAACCCAACCAAGCACTCCCCTGCTAGTCTCCCAAACCCAACCAATCGCTCCCTTGCTACTCTCCCAAACCCAACCAATAACTCCCCTGCTAATCTCCCAAACTAAACCAATCACTCCCCTGCTACTCTCCCAAACCCAACCAATCTTTCCCTGCTATTCTCCCAAACCCAACCAATCTCTCCCCTGCTACTCCCCCAAACCCGACCATTCACTCCCCTGCTACTATTTTAAACCCAACCAATCACTCCCCTGCTACTCTCCCAAACCCGACCAATAACTCCCCTGCTAATCTCCCAAACTAAACCAATCACTCCCCTGCTACTCTCCCAAACCCGACCAATAACTCCCCTGCTAATCTCCCAAACTAAACCAATCACTCCCCTGCTACTCTCCCAAACCCAACCAATCTCTCCACTGCTACTCTCCCAAACCCAACCAATCTCTCCCCTGCTACTCTCCCAAACCCAACCAATCTCTCCCCTGCTACTCTCCCAAACCCAACCAATCACTCCCCTGCTACTCTCCCAAACCCAACCAATCACTCCCAAACTAAACCAATCACTCCCCTGCTACTCTCCCAAACCCAACCAATCACTCCCTTGCTACTCTCCCAAACCCAACCAATCACTCCCCTGCTACTCTCCCAAACCCAACCAAGCACTCCCCTGCTAGTCTCCCAAACCCAACCAATCGCTCCCTTGCTACTCTCCCAAACCCAACCAATAACTCCCCTGCTACTCTCCCAAACTAAACCAATCACTCCCCTGCTACTCTCCGAAACCCAACCAATCTCTCCCCTGCTACTCCCCAAAACCCGACCAATCACTCCCCTGCTACTCTCCCAAACCCAACCAATCACTCCCCTGCTACTCTCCCAAACCCAACCAATCACTCCCCTGATACTCTCCCAAACCCAACCAAGCACTCCCCTGCTAGTCTCCCAAACCCAACCAATCGCTCCCTTGCTACTCTCCCAAACCCAACCAATAACTCCCCTGCTAATCTCCCAAACTAAACCAATCACTCCCCTGCTACTCTCCCAAACCCAACCAATCACTCCCAAACTAAACCAATCTCTCCCCTGCTACTCTCCCAAACCCAACCAATCACTCCCCTGCTACTCTCCCAAACCCAACCAATCACTCCCAAACTAAACCAATCACTCCCCTGCTACTCTCCCAAACCCAACCAATCACTCCCCTGCTACTCTCCCAAACCCAACCAATCACTCCCCTGCTACTCTCCCAAACCCAACCAAGCACTCCCCTGCTAGTCTCCCAAACCCAACCAATCGCTCCCTTGCTACTCTCCCAAACCCAACCAATAACTCCCCTGCTACTCTCCCAAACTAAACCAATCACTCCCCTGCTACTCTCCCAAACCCAACCAATCTCTCCCCTGCTACTCCCCAAAACCCGACCAATCACTCCCCTGCTACTCTCCCAAACCCAACCAATCACTCCCCTGCTACTCTCCCAAACCCAACCAATCACTCCCCTGATACTCTCCCAAACTCAACCAAGCACTCCCCTGCTAGTCTCCCAAACCCAACCAATCGCTCCCTTGCTACTCTCCCAAACCCAACCAATAACTCCCCTGCTAATCTCCCAAACTAAACCAATCACTCCCCTGCTACTCTCCCAAACCCAACCAATCTTTCCCTGCTATTCTCCCAAACCCAACCAATCTCTCCCCTGCTACTCCCCCAAACCCGACCATTCACTCCCCTGCTACTATTTTAAACCCAACCAATCACTCCCCTGCTACTCTCCCAAACCCGACCAATAACTCCCCTGCTAATCTCCCAAACTAAACCAATCACTCCCCTGCTACTCTCCCAAACCCGACCAATAACTCCCCTGCTAATCTCCCAAACTAAACCAATCACTCCCCTGCTACTCTCCCAAACCCAACCAATCTCTCCACTGCTACTCTCCCAAACCCAACCAATCTCTCCCCTGCTACTCTCCCAAACCCAACCAATCTCTCCCCTGCTACTCTCCCAAACCCAACCAATCACTCCCCTGCTACTCTCCCAAACCCAACCAATCACTCCCAAACTAAACCAATCACTCCCCTGCTACTCTCCCAAACCCAACCAATCACTCCCCTGCTACTCTCCCAAACCCAACCAAGCACTCCCCTGCTAGTCTCCCAAACCCAACCAATCGCTCCCTTGCTACTCTCCCAAACCCAACCAATAACTCCCCTGCTACTCTCCCAAACTAAACCAATCACTCCCCTGCTACTCTCCGAAACCCAACCAATCTCTCCCCTGCTACTCCCCAAAACCCGACCAATCACTCCCCTGCTACTCTCCCAAACCCAACCAATCACTCCCCTGCTACTCTCCCAAACCCAACCAATCACTCCCCTGATACTCTCCCAAACCCAACCAAGCACTCCCCTGCTAGTCTCCCAAACCCAACCAATCGCTCCCTTGCTACTCTCCCAAACCCAACCAATAACTCCCCTGCTAATCTCCCAAACTAAACCAATCACTCCCCTGCTACTCTCCCAAACCCAACCAATCACTCCCAAACTAAACCAATCTCTCCCCTGCTACTCTCCCAAACCCAACCAATCACTCCCCTGCTACTCTCCCAAACCCAACCAATCACTCCCAAACTAAACCAATCACTCCCCTGCTACTCTCCCAAACCCAACCAATCACTCCCCTGCTACTCTCCCAAACCCAACCAATCACTCCCCTGCTACTCTCCCAAACCCAACCAAGCACTCCCCTGCTAGTCTCCCAAACCCAACCAATCGCTCCCTTGCTACTCTCCCAAACCCAACCAATAACTCCCCTGCTACTCTCCCAAACTAAACCAATCACTCCCCTGCTACTCTCCCAAACCCAACCAATCTCTCCCCTGCTACTCCCCAAAACCCGACCAATCACTCCCCTGCTACTCTCCCAAACCCAACCAATCACTCCCCTGCTACTCTCCCAAACCCAACCAATCACTCCCCTGATACTCTCCCAAACCCAACCAAGCACTCCCCTGCTAGTCTCCCAAACCCAACCAATCGCTCCCTTGCTACTCTCCCAAACCCAACCAATAACTCCCCTGCTAATCTCCCAAACTAAACCAATCACTCCCCTGCTACTCTCCCAAACCCAACCAATCTTTCCCTGCTATTCTCCCAAACCCAACCAATCTCTCCCCTGCTACTCCCCCAAACCCGACCATTCACTCCCCTGCTACTATTTTAAACCCAACCAATCACTCCCCTGCTACTCTCCCAAACCCGACCAATAACTCCCCTGCTAATCTCCCAAACTAAACCAATCACTCCCCTGCTACTCTCCCAAACCCGACCAATAACTCCCCTGCTAATCTCCCAAACTAAACCAATCACTCCCCTGCTACTCTCCCAAACTAAACCAATCACTCCCCTGCTACTCTCCCAAACCCAACCAATCACTCCCCTGCTACTCTCACAAACCCAACCAATCTCTCCCCTGATACTCTCCCAAACCCAACCAAGCACTTCCCTGCGAGTCTCCCAAACCCAACCAATCGCTCCCTTGCTACTCTCCCAAACCCAACCAATAACTCCCCTGCTAATCTCCCAAACTAAACCAATCACTCCCCTGCTACTCTCCCAAACCCAACCAATCTTTCCCTGCTATTCTCCCAAACCCAACCAATCTCTCCCCTGCTACTCCCCCAAACCCGACCATTCACTCCCCTGCTACTATTTTAAACCCAACCAATCACTCCCCTGCTACTCTCCCAAACCCAACCAATCTTTCCCTGCTACTCTCCCAAACCCAACCATTCACTCCCCTGCTACTATTTTAAACCCAACCAATCACTCCCCTAATACTCTCCTAAACCCAAAAGAGCACATTTTCCCTTTCTGAATTGCCTAAGCCGACCACCACTAACAAGCACGGTCCTGATGGACGCATGGAGAATGCACCAGGAGTATTAAACACATCTTCTCTCAAATATGCAATACTGTGCATACCGTGGAAAGTTATGAATTGTATGTACTAGGGATGGGCATAACATTCATTTAATCCTTCAATTATTTATTTGATTGTGTATTAATCGCATGTCTTTAAGCAGAGAACACTACTTGCAGCTGTGTTAAAAGCAGTGGTGGGGTTTTTGATAGTAGGCTATTATAGCTAATATAGACACTTAC
>NC_084749.1:2415763-2450763 GCF_033978785.1 Entelurus aequoreus | reverse complement strand
AGATCCTGGTGAAGTGGTGAGTGGAGCATTTGGCTGCCGGCTCTTCTCTGACCTCCGCGATTAAAATACTTCACGAGGATTACATGGGTGCAGTTCACCAGAGTTCAACTGGCTGGACTGAGGGGACTCGTGTTGACACACACACACACACACACACACACACACACACACACACACACACACACACACACACACACACACACACACACACACACACATTCTTGTATTTGTTACCTTCTTGATACCGTACTATACAAATATAAAAAAAAAGGTAAGCGTTTATTTTTTTGTTATTTTTTATTTGTAATTGGTTTTTAATCTTCATTATTTACTTCAAGTTATTACAGTATGTCTCTATATACATATTTATTTATTTATTTTTCATTAATTTTGGCCAAAGGGTGCGCATTTCAATTTCTTACACACACTTGTTATTTCATATGTTGACCAGAGGGGAACACTTCAAATTTTTACACACACTTGTTATTTCATATGTTGACCAGAGGGAGGGCACTTTTAAAAGCGACACACAGTCAATTTGAAAAATCCCTCCTTTTTGGGACCACCCTCATTTTGACGCGGGTTGTCTTACGTCAGCACCGGAAGTCGTAAAATCAGCTGGCGGAGTTTTTTTCGGGGATGAATAGGGAAGTCCTTCTTTAGCTTGTTTTATCATATATTGCTGCCTTTGCACCTGTCAATGTTTACTTTAGTATGCACATTAAATCAACAAAAAATCCTGACTTTGGAGCAATGTTCACGGACTCTAGTATTTGGCTCTCTGCTAGATGCAATGGTTTTCCCGTATTGGGACCATGATTTATGTCATCACTTGTTCACCGGTCCTCATATGGAAGCTACTTTTCCTTGTTGATGTCTCAAGAAGGTGAGAAATACAAGAACACACACACACACACATTCTTGTATTTGTTACCTTCTTGAGACCTCCGAAAAATACCTACCTCTTTAGGACCAGCCTTTCTAGATATATAAAGATTTGTATTTACAGCATTAATAATATATACATACTATGCAAATATAAAAAAGGTAAGCTTTTATTTTTTGTTTGTTTGTAATTGGTTTTTAATCTTCATTATTTACTTCGAGTTATTACAGTATGTCTCTGTATACATATTTATTTTTTTTAAAATCATTAATTTTGACCAAAGGGGGCGCATTTCAATTTCTTACACACACTTGTTATTTCATATGTTGACCAGAGGGGGAGCACTTTTAAAACCGACACACAGTCAATTTGAAAAATCCCTCCTTTTTGGGACCACCCTCATTTTGACGCGGGTTGTCTTACGTCAGCACCGGAAGTCGTAAAATCAGCTGTTCACCTGGCGGGTTTTTGGGGGGTGGATGAATAGGGAAGTCCTTCTTTAGCTGCCGTCTTGTTTTATCATATATTGCTGCCTTTGCATTGTTTACTTTTGTATGCACATTAAATCAACAAAAAAATCCTGACTTTGGAGCAATGTTCACGGACTCTAGTATTTGGCTCTCTATTAGATGCAATGGTTTTCCTGTATTGGGACCATGATTTCGGTCCTAACTTGTTCACCGGTCCTCAAATGGACGGTACTTTTCCTTGTTGTCTGAAGAAGGGTAGAAATACAAGAACACACACACACACACACATTCTTGTATTTGTTACCTTCTTGATACCTCTGAAAAAATGCCTACCTCTTTAGGACCACCCTTTCTAGATATATAAAGATGTGTATTTACAACATTAATAATATATACATACTATGCAAATATGAAAAAGGTAAGTTTTTAGTAGTTTTTTTCATTTTTGGTTTGTAATTGGTTTTTAATCTTCATTATTTACTTCATTATTACAGTAAGTCTCTATATACATATTTAATTTTTTTTCATTAATTCTGGCCAAAGGGGACATATTTCAATTTCTTACACACACTTGTTATTACATATGTTGACCAGAGGGGGAGCACTTCAAATTTTTACACACACTTGTTATTTCATATGTTGACCAGAGGGGGAGCACTTTTAAAACCGACACACAGTCAATTTGAAAAACCCCTCCTTCATTTTGATAGATTTCACCACCAGGGGGTGCAAATGAGATCTCTATTTTTTGTTATTTGTAACGTGCTTAAGGCCGATGACAAAGGAGTCAGGGACCACAGATGGCCCCTGTGCCGCACTTTGTGCAACCCATCTGTAGAAGCTAACTGTTAATGGCCACTATAGTCTTAGTAGCGTACTGTATTTGTTCATCCTATGGTCACATGTGGGTTGTCTTACGTCAGCACCGGAAGTCGTAAAATCAGCTGTTCTGTTTTTTTTTTACAGGGATGAATAGGGAAGTCTTTCTTTATCTTGTTTTATCATATATTGCTGCCTTTGCACCTGTCAATGTTTACTTTTGTATGCACATTAAATCAACAAAAAAATCCTGACTTTGGAGCAATGTTCACGGACTCTAGTATTTGGCTCTTTATTAAATGCAATGGTTTTCCTGTATTGGGACCATGATTTCGGTCCTAACTTGTTCATATGGAAGGTACTTTTCCTTGTTGATGTGTCAAGAAGGCTAGAAATACAAGAACACACACACATACATACACATACACACACACACACAGACACACACACTTGACCTCCTTTTTTGTGCTGGCTGTGCTTGCTCACAGTGCACAACACAACACAACACAGGACGACGAGTGACCACAACTAAGATCACTTCTTGAGATCAAATCAGTCGGCAATCTTTTAATGAAATCACTGTGCAAACATTTCCCCAAATGAATCCCTTAATCTATTGGATTAAAAAAAAAAAAAAAGACATTTTAATCAGATTAGCACAGATGACTGATGTTTAATTAGACTTATAAACTAAAACATGTGTCATGCTCGTCCTTTTCATGTCTTTTAAGGGTCCAACGGGACGCCCTGGTCTCTCCGGGGTTGACGGTGTTCCGGGTCCACCGGGAACCTTGCTGATGCTCCCAGTAAGACCTGACTGACCCAGTCCTGCACACATGACACAGTGTGGCCACAAGGGGGAGCTGTTTGACCGAGCTTCATCCCCTCCTCTGACTGCTTGATTCTTGCCCTCAGTTCCACTATGGAGGTGATTCCCAAAAGGGGCCAGTGGTGTCCCCGCAGCAGGCCCAAGCACAAGCCATCATACAGCAAGCCCAGGTACCTATCAAGTTCTAGAACGAGGCTTTTCTGGTTTCTAAATAGTCGCAGGGATCCAGTCTGTATGACAAGAGTGCTCTGATGTTTTTAGTTCAGTCTTTATTTGAAGGGACAAGGCACAAAAACATAAATAGATCATTTCCATCTGCAGTCCCTGGCAACCTAAATTAAAGAGATACAAAAATCAT
The DNA here is from genome assembly GCF_033978785.1 of Entelurus aequoreus. Taxonomy (NCBI): domain Eukaryota; kingdom Metazoa; phylum Chordata; class Actinopteri; order Syngnathiformes; family Syngnathidae; genus Entelurus; species Entelurus aequoreus. Next base: position 2,447,401 of record NC_084749.1, on the reverse strand, counting down.
GCAATAAAATTGTACTATAGCATGTAATCAAATGAAGAAAAGTCATAAAATGCCCTTAATATACAATACAACCACCTCTCCTTTACATCATAACTCATAGACAATACATGCTCTTGCCGTTAAAAATCATGCAATAAAATTATAACAATAAAATTATACTATAGCATGTAATCAAATTAAGAAAAGTCATAAAATGCCCTTTCATTGACACATACTTAATATACAATACAACCACCTCTCCTTTACATCATAACTCATAGACAATACATGCTCTTGTTGTTAAAAATCATGCAATAAAATTATACTATAGCATGTAATCAAATTAAGAAAAGTCATAAAATGCCCTTAATATACAATACAACCACCTCTCCTTTACATCATAACTCATGGACAATACATACTTTTGCCGTTAAAAATCATGCAATAAAATTGTAACAATAAAATTATACTATAGCATGTAATCAAATTAAGAAAAGTCATAAAATGCCCTTATTATACAATACAACTACCCCTCCTTTACATCATAAAACATGGACAATACATGCTCTTGTCGTTAAAAATCATGCAATAAAAATTATAACAATAAAATTATACTATAGCATGTAATCAAATTAAGAAAAGTCATACAATGCCCTTTTATTGACACATACTTAATATACAATACAACCACCTCTCCTTTACATCATAACTCATAGACAATACATGCTCTTGCCGTTGAAAATCATGCAATAAAATTATAACAATAAAATTATATTATAGCATGTAATCAAATTAAGAAAAGTCATAAAATGTCCTTTTATTGGCACATACTTAATATACAATACAACCACCCCTCCTTTACATCATAAAACATGGACAATACATGCTCTTGTCATTAAAAATAATGCAATAAAATTATAACAATAAAATTATAGTATAGCATGTAATCAAATTAAGAAAAGTCATAAAATGCCCTTAATATACAATACAACCACCTCTCCTTTACATCATAACTCATAGACAATACATGCTCTTGCCGTTAAAAATCATGCAATAAAATTATACTATAGCATGTAATCAAATTAAGAAAAGTCATAAAATTCTCTTTCATTGACACATACTTATTATACAATACAACCACCTCTCCTTTACATCATAACTCATAGACAATACATGCTTTTGCCGTTAAAAATCATGCAATAAAATTGTAACAATAAAATTATACTATAGCATGTAATCAAATTAAGAAAAGTCATAAAATGCCCTTAATATACAATACAACCACCTCTCCTTTACATCATAACTCATAGACAATACATACTCTTGTCGTTAAAAATCATGCAATAAAATTATAACAATAAAATCATACTATAGCATGTAATCAAATTAAGAAAAGTCATAAAATGCCCTTTTATTGGCACATACTTAATATACAATACAACCACCTCTCCTTTACATCATAACACATGGACAATACATGCTCTTGCCGTTAAAAATCATACAATAAAATTATACCATAGCCTGTAATCAAATTAAGAAAAGTCATAAAATGCCCTTTATGTACATTACAACCACCCCTCCTTTACATCATTACTCATAGACAATACATGCTCTTGTCGTTAAAAATCATACAATAAAATTATACTATAGCATGTAATCAAATTAAGAAAAGTCATAAAATGCCCTTAATCATAAAATGCCCTTAATATACAATACAACCACCTCTCCTTTACATCATAACTCATAGACAATACATGCTCTTGTCGTTAAAAATCATGCAATAAAATTATAACAATAACATAGTATAGCATGTAATCAAATTAAGAAAAATCATAAAATGCCCTTAATATACAATACAACCACCTCTCCTTTACATCATAACTCATGGACAATACATGCTTTTGCCGTTAAAAATCATGCAATAAAATTGTAACAATAAAATTATACTATAGCATGTAATCAAATTAAGAAAAGTCATAAAATGCCCTTAATATACAATACAACCACCTCTCCTTTACATCATAACTCATAGACAATACATACTCTTGTCGTTAAAAATCATGCAATAAAATTATAACAATAAAATCATACTATAGCATGTAATCAAATTAAGAAAAGTCATAAAATGCCCTTTTATTGGCACATACTTAATATACAATACAACCACCTCTCCTTTACATCATAACACATGGACAATACATGCTCTTGCCGTTAAAAATCATACAATAAAATTATACCATAGCCTGTAATCAAATTAAGAAAAGTCATAAAATGCCCTTTATGTACATTACAACCACCCCTCCTTTACATCATTACTCATAGACAATACATGCTCTTGTCGTTAAAAATCATACAATAAAATTATACTATAGCATGTAACCAAATTAAGAAAAGTCATAAAATGCCCTTAATATACAATACAACCACCTCTCCTTTACATCATAACTCATAGACAATACATGCTCTTGTCGTTAAAAATCATGCAATAAAATTATAACAATAACATAGTATAGCATGTAATCAAATTAAGAAAAATCATAAAATGCCCTTAATATACAATACAACCACCTCTCCTTTACATCATAACTCATGGACAATACATGCTTTTGCCGTTAAAAATCATGCAATAAAATTGTAACAATAAAATTATACTATAGCATGTAATCAAATTAAGAAAAGTCATAAAATGCCCTTAATATACAATACAACCAGCCCTCCTTTACATCATAAAACATGGACAATACATGCTCTTGTCGTTAAAAATCATGCAATAAAAATTATAACAATAAAATTATACTATAGCATGTAATCAAATTAAGAAATGTCATAAAATGCCCTTTTATTGACACATACTTAATATACAATACAACCACCCCTCCTTTACATCATAACTCATAGACAATACATGCTTTTGTTGTTAAAAATCATGCAATAAAATTCTAACAATAATATTATAGTATAGCATGTAATCAAATTAAGAAAAGTCATAAAATGCCCTTTTATTGACACACATTATTTTTTATATATACCGTAAGATAAATAATAATAATAATAATAATTAATAATAATAGTAATACTTCAACATAGTGTGTGTAACAGCATTCCATGACTAATATAAATAAATTAACATGAATAATAAATGGCAGTAAAATAAGCACACGTATGACTGAGGAGTCATAGTGTAACTTTGTGTGGTGTTTGAGTTGTCCGACTTTTTGTGTGGCCATAAACACACCAGTGGTTTAGTGCTATGCGTGTTGGTGACAGATGACAAGTTGGTTTTGGCCTGGTTTGTACGGCAGAAAATGACTAGTTTTTCCAGATAGAATTGTTTTACTCGTGTTTTTGGTGTGGTTATGTCCGAATATAAACAGTTTTGCTCAATAAAGTGATCGATATAATTCCTGGCCTCGAAGCATCTCGATAGACGTTACAATAATTGAACGGTGTTCAATTGAACGGTGTTGACGAACACCGTTAGGGCCGCTTGTTGTCACTGTCACTCAAAGTTGCATTGCAAAATTACACAGAATAAATGTGTTTATTTTGTTTAGAATTCAGATGGGATTTGATTTGGTGCGCGGCATATATTTGCTGCGCGCAGAGGACGCTTGAGCAGTGCGCAATTGCGCAGGCGCGCACCTTAGAGGGAACGTTGCTTGGCAGTCCATGTCTTGTTGAAAACACGCCATTCCTCATCAACTTTTCTCTTTTTAGCGTCTCGGGTGTAAACCGTGCATCACTTGTCGCTGCATGTGCACCTTCACTCGCAGGTTACACACGGACACACGCCCATAAATAATACTTTCCAAAATAAAAGCAGCACAGTTGTATTGCGCGCACGGCATTGATGTTTTTTCAACTTTATTTTGTAATTTGTGATTGCAGCTGTTCACATTCACTCACAATCACGCACACGCACACGTCCACACGGAAGTAATACAAATAACGATTTTCAAAACAAAAGCAGCACCGTTGTATTGCACACTCGACATAGATACTTTTTAAAATGTATTTTGTCATTTATAATTAGCCTCACGCGGGCCGCAGAATGCCCAGGTCTGGTATAGCATGTAATCAAGTTAAGAAAAGTCATAAAATGCCCTTAATATACAATACAACCACCTCTCCTTTACATCATAACTCGTAGACAATACATGCTCTTGTCGTTAAAAATCATGCAATAAAATTATAACAATAAAATCATACTATAGCATGTAATCAAATTAAGAAAAGTCATAAAATGTCCTTTTATTGGCACATACTTAATATACAATACAACCACCTCTCCTTTACATCATAACTCATAGACAATACATGCTCTTGTTCACGTCTGTCATCATTTGTAAAAAAATATATATATATATGCATAAATATAATACACATGAAGTTGACATGTCAATCATAGTGTCCACCTTATTGACCGTGTGAGCAGCTCTGCTTGCTCCAAAGCCACTTTTTAACTTCAATTGTGTACAAAGAGTCATCTGTTAGACTTTTCAGGTTTGTTGTGAGGTCGTTCCATTCCTTTATCGCTTTATAGGAAAAAGCCCGATTGTGCAAACGAGGTTTTACATCTGGGTACGCTACACTGCCCCCTGGTGGAGGCTTGTGTTTTTTTTTGATTGATTGAGACTTTTATTAGTAGATTGCACAGTACAGTACATATTCCGTACAATTGACCACTAAATGGTAACACCCCAATAAGTTTTTCAACTTAATTCCACGTTAATCAATTCATGGTAATTCATGGTGTGCTTCTAGTTGTCACAGCAGATGTAAACTGGACAAAGTGCTTAAGTGGCGCTGGTGCAGTGTTATTTAGGATTCGATGGGCCATTCGTATTGATGCTAATCTTTGAATGTTAGCAACATTTACCAGTATACATTTTTCTTTTGTAGAACTAAACAGTGATGGTGGCGTTGTGGTTTTCGGTCGATAATTTTGTGCGATTGTTTGTGCAAAGTGTAATGTTGTACAATAATAAAAACGACACATAATCATTGAGAATAAAATAAGTTTGAGCTGCCTCCAGTGTGAACGAATTCCTGATACATTTAAGACTGTGGCACATCTGTTGGATATGTTTTTTAAAGCCAAGTGTTGGGTTTAGAATTAAACCCAGATAACTATATTCACGAACATTGTAAGGCAGTAGTTCTAGTGCAGGCTGTCTAACTGGTGTTCATTGAGGGCCGCATGGCAGTTATGGTTGCCCTCTGAGGGCCACTTTTAACAATGAATAATATGCAGTATGAATATAAATGTGTATATATAAAACATGTGTATAATTGTCTTATATATATATATATATATATATATATATATATATATATATATATATATATATATATATATATATATATATATATATATATATATATATATATATATATGTATATATATATATATATATATATATGTATATATATATATATATATATGTATATATATATATATATGTATATATATATATATATATATGTATATATATATATATATATATATATATATATATATATGTATATATATATATATGTATATATATATATATATATATATATATATATATATATATACATATACATATATATATAACATTATATATATACTTGCAGTGTGTATATTGTACATATTACATATTGTTATGAAGGTGTCTGTTACTACATTATATATATACTTGCAGTGTGTATATTGTACATATTACATATTGTTATGAAGGTGTCTGTTACTACATTATATATATACTTGCAGTGTGTATATTGTACATATTACATGTTGTTATGAAGGTGTCTATTACATTATATATATACTGCCAGTGTGTATATTGTACATATTACATATTGTTATGAAGGTGTCTGTTACTACATTATATACATACTTGCAGTGTGTATATTGTACATATTACATATTGCTATGAAGGTGTCTGTTACTACATTATATATATACTTGCAGTGTGTATATTGTACATATTACATATTGTTATGAAAGTGTCTATTATTACATTATATATATACTTGCAGTGTGTATATTGTACATATTACATATTGTTATGAAGGTGTCTATTATTACATTACATATACACTTGCAGTGTGTATATTGTACATTTTACATATTGTTATGAAAGTGTCTATTATTACATTATATATATACTTGCAGTGTGTATATTGTACATATTACATATTGTCATGAAGGTGTCGTTACTACATTATATATACACTTGCAGTGTGCATATTGTACATATTACATATTGTTATGAAGGTGTCTGTTACTACATTATATATATACTTGCAGTGTGTATATTGTACATATTACATATTGTTATGAAGGTGTCTATTACTACATTATATATATACTTGCAGTGTGTATATTGTACATATTACATATTGTTATGAAGGTGTCTGTTACTACATTATATATATACTTGCAGTGTGTATATTGTACATATTACATATTGTTATGAAGGTGTCTGTTACTACATTATATATATACTTGCAGTGTGTATATTGTACATATTACATATTGTTATGAAGGTGTCTGTTACTACATTATATATATACTTGCAGTGTGTATATTGTACATATTACATATTGTTATGAAAGTGTCTATTATTACATTATATATATACTTGCAGTGTGTATATTGTACATATTACATATTGTTATGAAAGTGTCTATTATTACATTATATATATACTTGCAGTGTGTATATTGTACATATTACATATTGTTATGAAGGTGTCTGTTACTACATTATATATATACTTGCAGTGTGTATATTGTACATATTACATATTGTTATGAAGGTGTCTGTTACTACATTATATATATACTTGCAGTGTGTATATTATACATATTACATATTGTCATGAAGGTGTCTATTATAACATTATATATTTACTTGCAGTGTTTATATTGTACATATTACATATTGTTATGAAGGTGTCTGTCACTACATTATATATATACTTGCAGTGTGTATATTGTACATATTACATATTGTTATGAAAGTGCCTATTATTACATTATATATATACTTGCAGTGTGTATATTGTTCATATTACATATTGTTATGAAAGTGCCTATTATTACATTATATATATACTTGCAGTGTGTATATTGTACATATTACATATTGTTATGAAAGTGTCTATTATTACATATATACTTGCAGTGTGTATATTGTACATATTACATATTGTTATGAAAGTGTCTATTATTACATTATATATATATACTTGCAGTGTGTATATTGTACTTATTACATATTGTTATGAAGGTGTCTATTATTACATAATATATATACTTGCAGTGTGTATATTGTACATATTACATATTGTTATGAAAGTGTCTATTATTACATTATATATATATACTTGCAGTGTGTATATTGTACATATTACATATTGTTATGAAAGTGTCTATTATTACATATATACTTGCAGTGTGTATATTGTACATATTACATATTGTTATGAAAGTGTCTATTATTACATTATATATATATATACTTGCAGTGTGTATATTGTACATATTACATATTGTTATGAAAGTGTCTATTATTACATTATATATATATACTTGCAGTGTGTATATTGTACTTATTACATATTGTTATGAAGGTGTCTATTATTACATAATATATATACTTGCAGTGTGTATATAACACATTGATGGAGGGTTTTAAAGATGTTTTAGAGGGCTTTCAAGGCAACAGTGACTCCCTTTTTTTTTTAATCGTCATTAAAATCCTAATTTAAAAAAAAATTGTGTTCTTATCTCTCATAATGATTGTGAACGATAGGCAAAATTCCCAAAAAAGTGCAGTTCCCCTTTAAGGAGCTCCAGGAAAAACATAGGTGCAAGATCCTCTGACAGGACCGCATGGCTGTTTTTGAGGATCTACGGCATCGAATTTAAGGGCCACATTTGGCCTGTAGGGCCTGAAGTCTAATAGAGTTCACTGCAATTGACACTGTACTTGTCCTCCAGCTGTCCATGAAGGGACCTCCAGGTCACATGGGTCTTGCGGGGAGATCAGGCCCGCTGGTAAGCCACACTTCTGACCTTGACCATTTTTGAAGAAGGATTAGTGCCACCTTTTAGCGCCACCATGTCAATAACATTTACTCTTCAGGGTCCTCCTGGCCCCGCCGGCCACAAGGGAGACATAGGAGACCCCGGCCCTCCGGTAAGAATGTTTACATCACTGCAAGCTTCCCTCCGTCGTTCTCTGTCCTTGTCACCGTATCGATCTCCCTTCATCCTCTTGCATTATTTAGTTTTTTGCTCCATTTGCCTTGTTTGCCTTTTGAATACAGGGACCTCAAGGGTTGCCAGGAACCCAAGGGAGTAATGGAAAGGCAGGAAAGAGGGTGAGTACCAGTCTCGATCAAAACCCTTATCTGGTGCGCTCGTGAGTTGAAGCCTTTTGATTGGTGTTATAGGGGCGTGCTGGAACTGATGGCGGGCGTGGAATTCCGGGTGAAACCGGCACTAAGGTAAGCAAACTATAGGGTCCGACACAGAGCTGGGCAAATATTTCCACTCGGGGGGCCACATTGAGAGAAAAAATGTGTCTGTATAAATGATATATACACATTTAGCTGTAAAAGTCTGCTGTAAAATCCCTTTTTTTTTTCCAGGAACACTAATACCAAAAGTCACAATGTCACATAGAGTTCTAAAAAAGTTATGACAGACCACCTCAAAAAAAAACGGAATGGAATTTTACAGTTTTTTTACTGAATGGGACACCCAAAATGTACATGAAAATAAAGAAAGTGGGATTTACAATATTAACTATGAACAATAAAACACTGAATATTAACAACATATGAACATCACCCCTCTTTTACGTGGGATTTACAACATTAACTATGAACAATAAAACACTGAATATTAACAACATACGAACATCACCCCTCTTTTACGTGGGATTTACAATATTAACTATGAACAATAAAACACTGAATATTAACAACATACGAACATCGCCCCTCTTTTACGTGGGATTTACAATATTAACCAAGAACAATAAAACACTGAATATTAACAACGTATGTACATCGCTCCTCTTTTACGTGGGATTTACAATATTAACTATGAACAATAAAACACTGAATATTAACAACATACGAACATCGCCCCTCTTTTACGTGGGATTTACATTATTAACTATGAACAATAAAACACTGAATATTAACAACATATGAACATCGCTCCTCTTTTACGTGGGATTTACAATATTAACTATGAACAATAAAACACTGAATATTAACAACATACGAACATCACCCCTCTTTTACGTGGGATTTACAACATTAACTATGAACAATAAAACACTGAATATTAACAACATACGAACATCACCCCTCTTTTACGTGGGATTTACAATATTAACTATGAACAATAAAACACTGAATATTAACAACATACGAACATCGCCCCTCTTTTACGTGGGATTTACAATATTAACCAAGAACAATAAAACACTGAATATTAACAACGTATGTACATCGCTCCTCTTTTACGTGGGATTTACAATATTAACTATGAACAATAAAACACTGAATATTAACAACATACGAACATCGCCCCTCTTTTACGTGGGATTTACATTATTAACTATGAACAATAAAACACTGAATATTAACAACATACGAACATCGCCCCTCTTTTACGTGGGATTTACAATATTAACTATGAACAATAAAACACTGAATATTAACAACATATGAACATCGCTCCTCTTTTACGTGGGGATTTACAATATTAACCAAGAACAATAAAACACTGAATATTAACAAAATACGAACATCGCCCCTCTTTTACGTGGGATTTACATTATTAACTATGAACAATAAAACACTGAATATTAACAACGTATGAACATCGCTCCTCTTTTACGTGGCATTTACAACATTAACTATGAACAATAAAACACTGAATATTAACAACATATGAACATCGCTCCTCTTTTACGTGGGATTTACAATATTAACTATGAACAATAAAACACTGAATATTAACAACATACGAACATCGCTCCTCTTTTACGTGAGATTTACAATATTAACTATGAACAATAAAACACTGAATATTAACAACATATGAACATCGCTCCTCTTTTACGTGGGATTTACAATATTAACTATGAACAATAAAACACTGAATATTAACAACATACGAACATCGCCCCTCTTTTACGTGGGATTTACATTATTAACTATGAACAATAAAACACTGAATATTAACAACATATGAACATCGCTCCTCTTTTACGTGGGATTTACAATATTAACTATGAACAATAAAACACTGAATATTAACAACATACGAACATCACCCCTCTTTTACGTGGGATTTACAACATTAACTATGAACAATAAAACACTGAATATTAACAACATACGAACATCACCCCTCTTTTACGTGGGATTTACAATATTAACTATGAACAATAAAACACTGAATATTAACAACATACGAACATCGCCCCTCTTTTACGTGGGATTTACATTATTAACTATGAACAATAAAACACTGAATATTAACAACATACGAACATCGCCCCTCTTTTACGTGGGATTTACAATATTAACTATGAACAATAAAACACTGAATATTAACAACATATGAACATCGCTCCTCTTTTACGTGGGGATTTACAATATTAACCAAGAACAATAAAACACTGAATATTAACAACATACGAACATCGCCCCTCTTTTACGTGGGATTTACATTATTAACTATGAACAATAAAACACTGAATATTAACAACGTATGAACATCGCTCCTCTTTTACGTGGCATTTACAACATTAACTATGAACAATAAAACACTGAATATTAACAACATATGAACATCGCTCCTCTTTTACGTGGGATTTACAATATTAACTATGAACAATAAAACACTGAATATTAACAACATACGAACATCGCTCCTCTTTTACGTGGGATTTACAATATTAACTATGAGCAATAAAACACTGAATATTAACAACATACGAACATCGCTCCTCTTTTACGTGGGATTTACAATATTAACTATGAACAATAAAACACTGAATATTAACATATGAACATCGCTCCTCTTTTACGTGGGATTTACAACATTAACTATGAACAATAAAACACTGAATATTAACAACATACGAACATCGCTCCTCTTTTACGTGGGATTTACAATATTAACTATGAACAATAAAACACTGAATATTAACAACATATGAACATCGCTCCTCTTTTACGTGGGATTTACAATATTGACTATGAACAATAAAACACTGAATATTAACAACATATGAACATCGCTCCTCTTTTACGTGGGATTTACAATATTAACTATGAACAATAAAACACTGAATATTAACATATGAACATCGCTCCTCTTTTACGTGGGATTTACAATATTAACTATGAACAATAAAACACTGAATATTAAAATGTTTTACTTCTCAGACCAGCTCCTCCATAGGCATCTTTTACAATCAAGCAAAACACAACACAAATGTAACAAACAGCAAAATATGAATGCAAGGTGTAATAAACACCTACAATATGATATATTATCACTTTTATGCATAAATTTGTTGTAAACAATTTGCTTCCGCATCTGATCCTGACACATGCGTTTGGGGTTGGCTGCTCTGAAAACAAACCCCGCCCACTCTGCTTTGTTCCTGGTCTAAACTGCTGTGACGTAGATTACCGGTACATTGAAATACTTTCTATAGTTCAAGACATACGGTCATATTTTGTAGTGCACAGCTTTTCGAAGCAGGGTTTAAAGCAGAGCTGGGCAAATATTTTGACTGGGGGGGGCCACATTGAGAGAGAAAATGTGTCTGTGGGACCAATGTGTATGTGTGGAATAAATGATATAATATATATATATATATATATATATATATATATATATAATATAAAATATTAAAAATATGCCTGATTAGCACTCCAACAAGTCAATAACATCAACAAAGCTCACCTTTGTGCATTCACGCACAGCATAAAACGTTTGGTGGACAAAATGAGACAAAGAAGGAGCGGCACAAAACACCTCTTTCTGTGGCAGCGTCGGAGAAAGTTGTACATGTAAACTAGTGTTGTAACGATACCAATATTTTGGTACAGGTACCGGTACCAAAATTATTTTGATACTTTTCGGTACTTTTCTAAATAAAGGGGACCACAAAAAAATTGCATTATGGGCTTTATTTGAACAAAACATCTTAGGGTACATGAAACATATGTTTATTATTGCAGTTAAGTCCTTAAATAAAATAGTGAACATACAAGACAACTTGTCTTTTAGTAGTAAGTAAACAAACAAAGACTCCTAATTAGTCTGCTGACATATGCAGTAACATATTGTGTCATTTATACACCTATTATTTTGTACACATTATTAAGGACAAGCTGTAGAAAATGGATTATTAATCTACTTGTTCATTTACTGTTAATATCTGCTTACTTTCTCTTTTAACATGTTCTATCTACACTTCTGTTAAAATGTAATAATCACTTATTCTTCTCTTGTTTGATACTTTACATTAGTTTTGGATGATACCACAAATTTGGGTATCGATCCGATACCAAGTCGTTACAGGATCATACATTGGTCATATTCACGTCCGGGGGCATATTTACTGAGTTTATAAACATAATATACATTTTAAAAAAACGAATGAAGATGTGATGCCAAAAAATATGGACGTAATTATAGTAGTATCGACTAGATACGTGCCTGTACTTGGTATCATTACAATGGATATGAGGTGTAGATCCACCCATGGCGTTTGTTTACATGCTGCGGGATCGGTACGTTTCAGAGGCGATATAGTACCGAAAATGATTCATTAGTATCGCGGTACTATACTAATACAACCCTAATGTAAACACACTATGATGAGTTCAAGGATCGCTGAAATTAGTAGGACAAAACGGTGCTTGCCAAATACTCTCATCAGTGAAGCATGTTTAATATAAACAGTGGGATTTCAAACAATTAGGAAGGTTCGTGTCATGTTTGTTCTCCTACAGAAAATATATTAAAATTTTCACACATCTCTGAAAGAGGTCCAGGGAGCCACTAGGGCGGCGCTAAAGAGGTTGGTATCAGACAAGGTAACAGAAGGTTACTTCCCCTAACTGTTCCCATAACATTGGACGGTTACAACTGTCCCACATTAAGATTCAGGTGGAATGAAGGGGACTAATGACTTTGCAAATGTTGACCCATCCCCACCCACATGCACATTTTTCTGTGTTACCTCACAGGGTGACCGAGGTTTCGACGGCCTGCCGGGACTGCCAGGCATCCAAGGACATAAGGTGGGTTCCAGCCATTACCGCACACTCCACACCTCCGCGCTCTAACGCCTCCGCGTCACACGCGGCAGATGTCCGTTTGCATCATCGCCGTGATTCAGCGTTAACGGTGTACACCCAGGTGGCATCTGCTTCAAGCCCCGTTAACGTTTGTGGACAAACATTTTAAACGGCGTGGGTAAGGCGGCTGAGCAGCTAACTGTTTCTCCATACACAGTGTGCAGTGTTTCCCGTAAACTGCCAAGATACCTGTGGCGGTGGGGGCGTGGCTTAAAGGCCTACTGAAATGAATTTTTTTTATTTAAACGGGGATAGCAGATCTATTCTATGTGTCATACTTGATCATTTCGCGATATTGCCATATTTTTGCTGAAAGGATTTAGTATAGAACAACGACGATAAAGATCGCAACTTTTGGTATCTGATAAAAAAAAGGCTTGCCCCTACCGGAAGTAGCGTGACGTAGTCAGTTGAACATATACGCAAAGTTCCCTATTGTTTACAATGATGGCCGCATGAAGTGAGAGAGATTCGGACCGAGAAAGCGACGATTTCCCCATTAATTTGAGCGAGGATGAAAGATTTGTGGATGAGTAAAGTGCAAGTGAAGGACTAGTGGGGAGTTGAAGCTATTCAGATAGGGAAGATGCTGTGAGAGCCGGGGGTGACCTGATATTCAGCTGGGAATGACTACAACAGTAAATAAACACAAGACATATATATACTCTATTAGCCACAACACAACCAGGTTTATATTTAATATGCCACAAATTAATCCTGCATAAAAACACCTACGTCTTTGTTATGCTAACTCCTAGCTCCTATGCTAGCTCCTAGCTCCATAGAACACGCCAATACAATTCAAACACCTGATCAACACACACAATCACTCAGCCCAAAAGACCGTTCACCTAACCCAAGGTTCATAAAGCTTATATATTTTTAAAAAGTTACGTACGTGACGCGCATGTACGGTACGGTACGTGTTATGCTAGCTCCTAGCTCCTCTGCTAGCTCCTAGCTCCATAGAACACGCCAATACAATTCAAACACATGATCAACACACACAATCACTCAGCCCAAAAGACCGTTCACCTAACCCAAGGTTCATAAAGCTTATATATTTTAAAAAAGTTACGTACATACGCAAAAAAAAGCCAAAGCTGCATACTCACAGTAGCACGTCTGCGTCTTTGTCATCCAAATCAAAGTAATCCTGGTAAGAGTCTGTGTTGTCCCAGTTCTCTACAGGCGTCTGTGTATCCAAGTCAAAAGTCCTCCTGGTGAGAGTCTCTGTTATCCGAGTTCTTCCATCTTGACTGCATCTTTCGGGAATGTAAACAAAGAAGCGCCGGCTGTGTACTGTTGTGGCTGACTACGTTCGAAAAATACGTCCATTTCGCACCGACAACTTTCTTCTTTGCTTGCTCGGCTTCCTTCTCCATAATGCAATGAACATGATTGAAACAGATTCACGAACACAGATGTCCAGAATACTGTGGAATTATGAAATGAAAACAGAGCTTTTTCGTATCGGCTTCAATGTGGAAGGCATACCCGTGTTCGCCGGGCTACGTCACGCGCATACGTCATCCTCAGAGGCGTTTCGAACCGGAAGTTTAGCGGCAAATTTAAAATGTCACTTTATAAGTTAACCCGGCCGTATTGGCATGTGTTATAATGTTAAGATTTCATCATTGATATATAAACTATCAGACTGCGTGGTCGGTAGTAGTGGGTTTCAGTAGGCCTTTAAGCATGGTCACCATGACATCATCGAGTAATTTGCATCATTTACTACAATGATTTGATTTTCTCTAAAAAGGCTCAAAAAATGTATACTTACTAATTAATAATAACAGTTTTGTTTTAAACGTCCATCCATCCATCCATTTTACAATATAATTACAACACTTTATGTACATATTTATATACAGATTTGAACAATAAGTTATTCACTGAAATATATCTATTAATTGTGCTTCTTACAAAAAATATATCTTATAAAATATAAAAGCTAAAATGTCTCAAAGCTCTGCCCCTTTAATTAGTGCATACTAAATAATTTAACTTTAGCCTACTACTACAACCATATTATTTACCAGCAACATAAAGTGAAACAGAGGCAGAGGTGTCTTGCCACAGTCAGTAACAAATAAACAGAAAACAGTAGTGGTGGTAGATAGACACAGAGCTTCATCAAACATCTGATCCACTGAACAAAGAGCTCCAAAAATCTTGAACTTTAGACTGCCATCAGTTTTACTCCCTACACTTAACCATGTGTTTCCTACTGCCTGCAGACTTTGCACCCTTTGTTATATACACATGTTGTGTTTCTAATAGAAATACATTTAATAAAGTCAAATACAAATAAGGCAACAAGAGACGTATCCTACACTTCTCTTTTGTAAAGTAAATCTGAACAGCCAATGGGGAGCAGTGAGCAGCAGCGGTGGCCGCGCCCGGGAATAATTTTTGGTGATTTAACCCCCCCCAATTCCAACCCTTGATGCTGAGTGCCAAGCAGGGATGTAACGGGTCCCATTTTTTTGGTAGTCTTTGGCATGACTCGGCCGGGGTTCAAACTCGCGACCTGCCGAACGGTGCAGGAAACGATCGGCGGGAAATTATTTTTGCTCCGCTGCTCCCAGTCTGTGGAACGCTATCCCTGACCACCTGAGGGCACCACAGACTGTGGATGCTTTGAAAAAAGACTTTTTTTAGATAAATGCATACTAGTTTTAGCTATTTGGCTGTTGTAGTTTTTATTTATTTTTTATTATCTTTTTATTTTTTTTAATACACTGTAGCACTATTATTATTATTATTGTTATTTCTCTGGCGTTTCGGTGCTCAAACAGGCTCTGGGGGGGACACACTTTACTGTCGGACGTCATTAAAAAGACACTTTGGCGTAATAGGGAAGCTTTAAATAAACGAGAGCTAATGTGCTTGTATTTTCTTCAGGGGGACCGAGGGAAGCCCGGTCCTCATGGGCCTGTCGGAGAGGCAGGAGAGAAGGTGAGTGTGGCTTTTTGTTTGTGGCGCATTTTCTTTTGCAAGGTTAAAGGGGATTTTATATCCGGATAAATGGATCAACCCTACATGCCGTGTGGAAGCTGCAGTCCTGCTCTGGTTTCGAGAAAGAAACCCAATTCAACCACATTGTAGTTCATGCACTTCAGATTTTTTCCTCTAAAAAGACTGGACTGAACTTTCTGTCAAGATCAATTGATGCGGTGAAAGAAAGCAGTCTTATTACTCTTTTAGATAGTTACGGATGTTTCAGAGTCTTATCGGCGAGGGGCTGAATCGTTTAAATGAGCTCCTTTCACACATTGAAGATATGTATTTATTCCGCACTCATTTTGATAAAGTGAGTTGAATTACTGTTTTTTTTTTTAATAGGGATCAGACGGACCCGTCGGGCCAAGCGGACAACCTGGCGAACCTGTGAGTACAACACAGCTATACCATTCAAACAAGGCCATAAATGGGGTCCGGCGGAGGAACATGTAAAAAGTTACTGCATAAACAATCATACATGTAATGTATGATTAAATGTAATATCAGAAACTATCAGTTTTCTTATTATCGTTTTGTTTTGTTGTTTTTTTTAAAAATTAAATTAACATAAAAAACACAAGATACACTTACAATTAGTGCACCAACCCAGAAAACCTCCCTCCCCCATTTACACTCATTCCCACAAAAGGGTTGTTTCTTTCTGTGCGTTACAGAATCAATGTTAAACTCCTTTTATTTGTTTTTAAATGTCTAAACAACCTCGCGCCAACATATCTCTCCGACCTCCTTCAGCCTTACTGCCCCACCCGATCCCTAAGATCAGCCGATCTTAGGGATCAGGCGCCCTAGGCAAGATTTTAGGTGGCGCCCCCCCACATCGGCAGTGACGTGTATATACTCACAAGAAACCGAATAGCTTTGTCTTTGACCTTTTTTTTTTACTTAAAGAAAGCAAATTAACATATTATATGAGAATGTTATGTTATGATTATCTTTAACCGAATCACAGCAGTGCTCAAATTAAAAAACAGCATTCCCTCTCATGTGATATTGCTTAATTAACATTAACGATGTGCACTTTAACAACTAGGCTTACAACTATACCTAATATATAAAGGGGTGGAAAAGTGACTATTACCTGCAGGGCAAACATTAGCTAACCAGAAGGCAATAACAATGTCAACAGAAAACACCTGCTTAAAAGATCTAATACAAATGTCCCTGAGGAATGTAAGGTGGGAGTACTGTAATTACCTCACGTTACATTATTATTTTCTATAACAATTTAGTCCCCTCCACAATATTAACCCGACGTTAAAACAGAACTAGCTATTTATTGATGAGCAATTGCCGAATCATGTAACATTAGCTTAATGCTAAAAAACCACGTTATTATCACATTCTGTAACAGACAAATAACTTCATGTAGGCTAACGTTACCTCCCTGCTACCTCTGTCTTTTTCTCGTTTCTCCTCCTCTTCTTTTCTATTTTTTCGTCCCTGGGCACCTGACAGTTTTGGCCGTTTTGACATCTTGTGTTGATTTTTTGATGCGGTGACGTCCATAAACAGTCATGATACGGGAAGGGAGGGGGCGCACCGTGCGGGGGGAGGGGGGGGCGTAATGTTGTAACAAATAATATTTCTTTTAAATAGGCTTTACTTTGCATTTTAATTAACGTGGGATTATTTTTTGTATTTAGAAATAATAGTACCAACTTTTTTTTTTTTTTTTTTTACTCCAACATTTGTGGCACTGGCGTGGCGCCCCCTGATGGACGGCGCCCTTAGCATTTGCCTATACGGCCTATGCCACGGGCCGGCCCTGCACAAGGCTGAAGCTTAGAGGTGACAGAGCTTTCGCTGCTGCTGCTCCCAAGCTCTGGAACGACCTACCTCTGAGTGTTAGACAAGCCTCCTCTCTTCCTGTTTTTAAATCTCTCTTAAAAACATACTTTTATTCCATGGCTTTTAACACTGAGTGATATCCATCTTGCAATGGCGCCCCATAATACACCTGCTGTGAACCTGTTTTTATGTTTTATTTATTTATTTTTTATCGTGTTCTGTTTGTGTTGTGTTGTGTTTGCTCGGTTCTCGTATCATCTTTTAACCTGCCCATTGTACAGCACTTTGGCTACCCCTGTGGTAAATTTTAAATGTGCTTTATAAATAAAGTTGATTTGATTTGTTATTAATATTCTGTTCCTATATTATATATCAATATATATCAATACAGTCTGCAAGGGATACAGTCCGTAAGCACACATGATTGTGCGTGCTGCTGGTCCACTAATAGTACTAACCTTTAAAGGCCTACTGAAATGATTTTTTTTTATTCAAACGGGGATAGCAGATCCATTCTATGTGTCATACTTGATCATTTCGCGATATTGCCATATTTTTGCTGAAATGATTTAGTATACAACAACGACGATAAAGTTCGCAACTTTTGGTCGCTGATTTAAAAAAAGCCTTGCCTATACCGGAAGTAGCGTGACGTCACAGGAGCTAGTATTCCTCACAATTCCCCGTTGTTTACAATGGAGCGAGAGAGATTCGGACCGAGAAAGCGACGATTACCCCATTAATGTGAGCGAGGATGAAAGATTTGTGGATGAGGAACGTTAGAGTGAAGGACTAGAGAGGCAGTGCAGGGTGTATCTTTTTTCGCTCTGACCGTAACTTAGGTACAAGGTCTCATTGGATTCCACACTTTCTCCTTTTTCTATTGTGGATCACGGATTTGTATTTTAAACCACCTCGGATACTATATCCTCTTGAAAATGAGAGTTGAGAACGCGAAATGGACATTCACAGTGACTTTTATCTCCACGACAATACATCGTTGACGCACTTTAGCTACGGAGCTAACATGATAGCATCGGGCTCAAATGCAGATAGAAACAACATTTTTAAAAAACCCTGACTGGAAGGATAGACAGAAGATCAACAATACTATTAAACCATGAACATGTAAATACACGGTTAATAATTTCCAGCTTGGCGAAGCTTAACAATTGAAGCTAACTTAGCTACGGAGCGGCGGCGGGCGTTGTAGCTTTCGACGACACCCCGGCCGCCATCAAAGTCGGCAAGAAACATATATTACCCCAAAGTTACGTACGTGACATGCACATATCGACACGCACGTACGGGCAAGCGATCAAATGTTTGGAAGCCAAAGCTGTACTCACCGTAGCGCGTCTGCTATCCTGCTCAAACACAACACAACCTCCTGATTGTGTTGCTGTAGTCCGCCGCTAATACACCGATCGCACCTACAACTTTCTTCTTTGCAGTCTCCATTGTTCATTAAACAAATTGCAAAAGATTCACCAACACAGATGTCCAGAATACTGTGGAATTGTTCGATGAAAACAGAGCAGTTTGTATGGTGACACATTGGGTACGAATACTTCCGTTGCCGTCGTGACGTCACGCGCATACGTCATCATACATAGACGTTTCCAACCGGAAGTTTAGCGGGAAATTTAAAATTGCACTTTATAAATACTTTATAAGTATTGGCATGTGTTGCAATGTTAAGATTTCATCATTGATATATAAACTATCAGACTGCGTGGTTGCTAGTAGTGGCTTTCAGTAGGCCTTTAACAGTTAATTTTACTCATTTTCATTCATTACTAGTTTCTACGTAACTGTTTTTATATTTTTTTACTTTCTTTTTTATTCAAGAAAATGTTTTTAATTTATTTATCTTATTTTATTAATTTTTTTAAAAAGGACCTTATCTTCACCATACCTGGTTGTGCAAATTAAGCAAAATAATGTGTTAATTCCACGACTGTATATATCGGTATCTGTAATTTAGAGTTGGACAATATCGGAATATCGGATATCGGCAAAAAGCCATTATCGGACATCCCTAATGTAGGTTCTTAAGTGCATGTTTGGGCTCGCAACGGGTCGAAAATTCTTGGTGATTGGAGAACAAAAAAGGACTAGTTTGTGAATTTTAGAAATACTTAAAGCAAAACATCAAGCCATACATCTTCTTCCACTTATCCGAGGTCGGGTCCCGGAGGCAGCAGCCTAATGGTTTGAAGGGTTTGAAAAGGTTGAAAAATGTGGGAATTGTGCAACTTGGAAAACTGTCCCATTTATTTCAATGGGAAATTTGGGAATTTTGGGAAAAGTGGGATATCTTCAAAATGATTAAGAGCATGAATGTCCTGAATGATTGAATTGGTTGGTGTTGGAATTGTTTAAATCCGTCAAGAAATGTTGAAGTAGTAAATGGTATTAGGGAATTTCGGAAAAATCTGGAATTTTTTTGAAAATGGTAAAAAACTTGAATAGTCTGAATGAGTTGAAATGGTTGGTGGTTAAAATTTTCCAAAACGGTCAAGAAATGTTGAAGTAGTAACATGTTGAATTGAGAAATGGTATTACAGAATTCCTGGAATTTCGGGAAAACCGGGAATTTTTTCAGTTAAAAAAATAACTTAGTTTTTTTTTGTCCTAATTAAGAGGAATGTTTTGACGGTGGAACGGTTGAAATGCGTTGAAAAATGTGGAAGGAGTAGTTGACAGAAAAAAAGGGTGAAAATAGGGCTTTGGAAAACCAAGAATTCTGGAAAATCCTGGAATTTTTTTGAACTTGGAAAAAGGGCAGTTTGAATCTTTAGAATGGTGGAATGTGTTGAAGGTGGAATGGTTTAAATCGGTTGAAAAATGTGGAAATGGTGGAAGCTTGAAAAAAGCCAATTCATTTTGAATGGGAAAAATGTCCCGGAAAAGCTGGAATTCTGGGAATTCTGGGAATTTTTTTTAATTTTTCAAGGGAAAGCCTGCAATTCCCGAATAGGCTGAACAGTTTGAAGTTGGAACGGTTTGAATCGGGTGAACAATGTGGAAGGTAGAGCGCGCCAAAATCTGGAGAAGAAGAAGAATAATAATAAATGTTTTGATTTTTTTAATTGTTGATTTTATTATTTCATAGATTAATCAATCATTTCACAATGTAATAATTGGTTTCAATATTTCATGTTTTATTTCAGTAATGTCGCATTTAAGTCAAATCGGGAATTTTTTGGAAAATGGTTAAAAAACTTGAATAGTCTGAGTTGAAATGGTTGGTGTTAAAATTTTCCAAAACGGTCGAGAAATGTTGGAAGTAGTAACATGTTGAATTGAGAAATGGTATTATGGAATTTCTGGAAAACTGGGAATTTTTTCAGTTAAAAAAATAACTTAGTTTTTTTTGTCCTAATTAAGAGGAATGTTTTGACGGTGGAATGGTTGAAATGCGTTGAAAAATGTGGAAGGAGTAGTTGACAGAAAAAAAGGGTGAAAATAGGGCATTGGAAAACCAAGAATTCTGGAAAATCCTGGAATTTTTTTGAACTTGGAAAAAGGGTAGTTTGAATTTTTAGAATGGTGGAATGTGTTGAAGGTGAAATGGTTGAAATCGGTTGAAAAATGTGGAAATGGTGGAAGCTTGAAAAAAGCCAATTAATTTTGAATGGGAAAAATGTCCTGGAAAAGCTGGAATTCTGGGACATCTGGGAATGTTTTGAATTTTTCAAGGGAAAAGCCTGCAATTCCCAAATAGGCTGAACAGTTTGAAGTTGGAACGGTTTGAATCGGGTGAAAAATGTGGAAGGTAGAGCGTGCCAAAATCTGGAGAAGAAGAAGAAGAAGAATAAATAGATGAATTTTGGTGTAGAAAACCATGTGTGAATGTTTTGATTTTTTTAATTGTTGATTTTATTATTTCATAGATTAATCAATCATTTCACAATGTAATAATTGGTTTCATTATTTCATGTTTTATTTCAGTAATGTCGCATTTAAGTCAAATCGGGAATTTTTTTGAAAATGGTTAAAAAACTTGAATTGTCTGAGTTGAAATGGTTGGTGTTAAAATTGTCCAAAACGGTCGAGAAATGTTGGAAGTAGTAACATGTTGAATTGAGAAATGGTATTACGGAATTCCTGGAATTTCTGGAAAACTGGGAATTTTTTCAGTTAAAAAAATAACTTAGTTTTTTTTGGTCCTAATTAAGAGGAATGTTTTGACGGTGGAATGGTTGAAATGCGTTGAAAAATGTGGAAGGAGTAGTTGACAGAAAAAAAAGGGTGAAAATAGGGCATTGGAAAACCAAGAATTCTAGAAAATCCTGGAATTTTTTTGAACTTGGAAAAAGGGTAGTTTGAATTTTTAGAATGGTGGAGTGTGTTGAAGGTGGAATGGTTTAAATCGGTTAAAAAATGTGGAAATGGTGGAAGCTTGAAAAATGGCCAATTCATTTTGAATGGGAAAAATGTCCCGGAAAAGCTGGAATTCTGGGAAATCTGGGAATTTTTGGAATTTTTCAAGGGAAAGCCTGCAATTCCCGAATAGGCTGAACAGTTTGAAGTTGGAACGGTTTGAATCGGGTGAAAAATGTGGAAGGTAGAGCGCGCCAAAATCTGGTGAAGAAGAAGAAGAAGAATAAATAGATGAATTTTGGTATGGAAAACCATGTGTGAATGTTTTGATTTTTTTAATTGTTGATTTTATTATTTCATAGATTAATCAATCATTTCACAATGTAATAATTGGTTTCATTATTTCATGTTTTATTTCAGTAATGTCGCATTTAAGTCAAATCGGGAATTTTTTTGAAAATGGTTAAAAAACTTGAATATTTTGAGTTGAAATGGTTGGTGTTAAAATTGTCCAAAACGGTCGAGAAATGTTGGAAGTAGTAACATGTTGAATTGAGAAATGGTATTATGGAATTTCTGGAAAACTGGGAATTTTTTCAGTTAAAAAAATAACTTAGTTTTTTTTGGTCCTAATTAAGAGGAATGTTTTGACGGTGGAATGGTTGAAATGCGTTGAAAAATGTGGAAGGAGTAGTTGACAGAAAAAAAAAGGGTGAAAATAGGGCATTGGAAAACCAAGAATTCTAGAAAATCCTGGAATTTTTTTGAACTTGGAAAAAGGGTAGTTTGAATTTTTAGAATGGTGGAAGCTTGAAAAATGGCCAATTCATTTTGAATGGGAAAAATGTCCCGGAAAAGCTGGAATTCTGGGAAATCTGGGAATTTTTGGAATTTTTCAAGGGAAAGCCTGCAATTCCCGAATAGGCTGAACAGTTTGAAGTTGGAATGGTTTGAATCGGGTGAAAAATGTGGAAGGTAGAGCGCGCCAAAATCTGGAGAAGAAGAAGAATAATAATAAATGTTTAGATTTTTTTAATTGTTGATTTTATTATTTCATAGATTAATCAATCATTCCACAATGTAATAATTGGTTTCAATATTTCATGTTTTATTTCAGTAATGTCGCATTTAAGTTAAATCGGGAATTTTTTGGAAAATGGTAAAAAAAACTTGACTAGTCTGAATGAGTTGAAATGGTTGGTGTTAAAATTTTCCAAAACGGTCGAGAAATGTCGGAAGTAGTAACATGAAAAAGGGTAGTTTGAATTTTTAGAATGGTGGAATGTGTTGAAGGTGAAATGGTTTAAATCGGTTGAAAAATGTGGAAATGGTGGAAGCTTGAAAAATGGCCAATTCATTTTGAATGGGAAAAATGTCCCGGAAAAGCTGGAATTCTGGGAAATCTGGGAATTTTTGGAATTTTTCAAGGGAAAGCCTGCAATTCCCGAATAGGCTGAACAGTTTGAAGTTGGAACGGTTTGAATCAGGTGAAAAATGTGGAAGGTAGAGCGCGCCAAAATCTGGAGAAGAAGAAGAAGAACAAGAAATGTTTAGATTTTTTTAATTGTTGATTTTATTATTTCATAGATTAATCAATCATTCCACAATGTAACAATTGGTTTCATTATTTCATGTTTTATTTCAGTAATGTCGCATTTAAGTCAAATCGGGAATTTTTTGGAAAATGGTAAAAAAAACTTGAATAGTCTGAATGGTTGGTGTTAAAATTTTCCAAAACGGTCGAGAAATGTCGGAAGTAGTAACATGTTGAATTGAGAAATGGTATTACGGAATTCCTGGAATTTCGGAAAAACCGGGAATTTTCGAGCTATAGTCATTGAGACATTTGTTAGAATAAATAAATACGTAGTGCTTGGGGCTTAATTTTAGTGATTTTCTCTATTATCTTATGATGGGTTATATATGGGCGATGGATTACGGCCAAAACGTAATGACAATATCCGGGCGTTCTGCTCCGCCGCTCCCAGTCTGTGGAACGCTCTCCCTGACCACCTGAGGGCACCACAGACTGTGGATGCTTTTAAAAAAAGGCTTAAAAACCCTTCTTTTTTTTAAAAATCCTTTTTTTTAGATACATGCATACTAGTTTTAGCTATTTGGCTGTCTTATTTATTTTTTTATTTTTATTATCTTTTTATTTATTTATTTTTTAATACACTGTAGCACTTTGAGGTTGTTTACTCAATGTTAAGTGCTTTTTACAAATAAAATCTATTACTATTATTAGGGATGTCCGATAATGGCTTTTTGCCGATATCCAATATTCCGATATTGTCCAACTCTTTAATTACCGATACCGATATCAACCGATACCGATATATACAGTCGTGGAATTAACACATTATTATGCCTAATTTGGACAACCAGGTATGGTGAAGATAAGGTCCTTTTTTTTAAAAATTAATAAAATAAAATAAGATAAATAAATTAAAAACATTTTCTTGAATGAATGAATGAATGAATGATCTTTATTGTCATTGTGCATGTACAGGTACAGGTCCAACGAAATTTAGATTGCTTCCCTGAGGTGCTTTGCATTTTTTTTTAAAAAAGAATAAACCACACAATATACAAAAACAACACAGTATACACAATATGCAATATACAATGTGGCCTAAGACCACTCTAGGAGGCAATGTAAAAGAAAACGAGACAGTAAAAAGTATAAAGTGACTCGAGAGGAGTAATGCTGAATCCCAGTGTGCTAAGGGGGTGGGAGTCAGCATTTCCTACCTCCTATGCTGTGCAGGCTTTTTATTGTGGATTAATTGTGTGAATAAATATGATAAATATTGTCCAGTTGGCATGTAATCGCTGATTGCACAGTCATGTTGCACGTGAGGGAGTTGTTTTTTTTTTTTTTTTTTTTTTACAATTTAGCTGCGTTTAGTGCAGTTATGGCCCGGGGGTAGAAACTGTTCCTGAGTCTATTTGTGCGGGTTCGCATGGTTCTGAAACGTCTGCCGGAAGGCAGCCGATCGAAGTGGCTGTTGCCGGGGTGGGATGGGTCCTTGAGTATGTTGGCTGCCTTCTTCAGGCAGCGGGAGTTATACAGTTCTTCCAGGGAGGGGAGGGGGCAGCCGATGATTTTTTTGGGCCGAGTTGACGACCCTCTGGAGAGCTTTCCTCTCTGCTGCTGTGCAGCTGCAGAACCATACGCAGATGCAGTATGTGAGGAAGGACACCAGCAGATCCTGTCTCAGGTGGAGATTCCTGAGTACTCTCAAGAAGTAGAGCCTCTGCTGTGCCCTCTTGACGATGGCCGTGGTGTTGGACGTCCAGGACAGGTCCTCCTCCAGGTGAACTCCCAGGAAGCGTAGGGATGAGACTCTTTCCACACAGCCCCCGTCGATGTACAGGGGCTGTATGGTAGTTTTTCTCCTCCTGCTGTCCAAGATCACTTCCTGGGTCTTGAGCTGGTTCAGCTTCAGGTTGTTCACCCTGCTCAACACTGCCAGCTGCTCCACCTCGTCTCGTCGACCCCAGAGATGCAGCCCACCACCGTTGTGTCATCGGCAAACTTTATGAAGTGATTGCCGGGGCGGGTGGCTGTGAAGTCGTGGGTGTAGAGTGAGTAGAGCAGGGGGCTCAGCACGCAGCCCTGAGGTGAGCCGGTGCTGAGGCTGAGGGCTGTGGAGGTGTGGGTACCCATCCTCACCCTCTGGTGGCGGTCAGTCAGGAAGTCTTTAATCCAGAGACAGGTGGGGTTGGATATTCCGAGGTCTGCTAGCTTGGTCACCAGTCTGTCAGGTAAGATGGTATTAAATGCAGAGCTGAAGTCTACAAAGAGCAGCCGTACATAGCCCCCCTGACCCCACCATGTACAGGATACCGGTACTTTACTAATACCGGTATCCTGTATTACTAGGGATGTCCGATAATGGCTTTTTTAAAAATTACCGATACCGATATCAACCGATATATACAGTCGTGGAATTAACACATTATTATGCCTAATTTGGACAACCAGGTATGGTGAAGATAAGGTACTTTTAAATTAAAAATTAATCAAATAAAACAAGATAAATAAATTAAAAACATTTTCTTGAATAAAAAAGAAAGTAAAACAATATAAAAACAGTTACATAGAAACTAGTAATGAATGAAAATGAGTAAAATTAACTGTTAAAAGTTAGTACTATTAGTGGAGCAGCAGCACGCACAATCATGTGTGCTTACGGACTGTATCCCTTGCAGACTGTATTGATATATATTGATATATAATGTAGGAACCAGAATATTAATGACAGAAAGAAACAACCCTTTTGTGTGAATGAGTGTAAATGGGGGAGGGGAGGTTTTTTGGGTTGGTGCACTAATTGTAAGTGTATCTTGTGTTTTGTATGTTGATTTAATTAAAAAAAAACAAAAATAAAAACGATACCGATAATAAAAAAAACGGTACCGATAATTTCCGATATTACATTTTAAAGCATTTATCGGACATCTCTAATTATTATTATTATTATTATTATTATTATCCTTGGAGGAATACCATCAAAATTAAAGCACAAAAGCCCCAACCACGTAGTTCATTACTAGCAACTACCAACACCATAGTTGGCGTATAACACGCAGAGAAAATGAAATGCATCTCAGGCGGTAGAAGCAAGACGACGGATACATTCCGAATGTTATCAATGTTACAAAGTGCCTCTTGAATTGATGTGATGCGGGCGGACGAGATCCAAGAGCGTGGCTGGTGAGGCTGTCATTCCTCTTATGCGTCTCTGCAGCAAAACACACCAGCCTATCGACTCGCACTCCATCTTCCTCCCAGTAGGAGCTCTGGGCTCAGCGGGCTGCTGTCTCACCCAAATGCATCACCGTACGCGGGAAGGAAGGAAGTGCCATGAGACATGCTCGTGTGTTAGGCTGCAGAGCAGAAACTGTATGGAGCTGCTCGGTTCCCACTGGTATTATTGTCATGTGCAGTAAGAACCTATGCATTAAGTAGGTACTTTATTGGGTAGCTTTGCAGACATATTACATGACATACAGTCGCGATCAAAAGTTTACATACACTCGTGAAGAACATAATGTCATGGCTGTCTTGAGTTTCCAATATTTTTTTACAACTCTTATTTTTTTGTGATGGAGTGATTGGAGCACATACACTGACTTATAGCATATAACAATATTATATTACTGTTAAGCAAACTATGAATAATAAAACACGTGTCTTTTATCATAGCTACACGTATGAGAAAAAAAGTGCGTGAAAATCAGTGGTATCCAGTGAGGTAAGATGAATTAAATGCGCTGACAGTTCATTGCTCCTGCCAAATGAATTGCGCTGAGTGGAGCGGATCACCACTCCAAGATGGCGGCCCCGCGTCTCGTCAGCGCCAGTAGGCAGTAGCGCTCGATGCTGCGTACCCTTAGATGTCTATGAGCTTGTGGGTGTATGTATTATTTTTTTTACAGCTACCATCGAATTACCGCTTGTTAATAACACGATTGAGCGTGCATCATTCTTTTTCCACGGCGGCGCATTACCTTGCTGTCAGAAGTGCTTCGGTTTCGAGAGAGGAACTGGAGATTAGTCGAGCACGGCCGCCATGATGCCAGCGTTTCGCGCCACAATATCGCCAGGAAGGAGCCGCGTCACGACGCAGGAGCGCATGCGCCGCTGCCGAACGTAAACAAACATGGCGGCGACGACGAGTCGCATTGAGGACGCTGAAGTTGTCTGGAAAAGGAAGCTTGGAAGCGTATACAATTCAAGTTTGCAGGACGGACTGAGGAGGTGAGAACAATACAGTTGGCTTTGTCACTGACGGAAGAAGCTAAGTTCCGGTGTTGGGCGCTGGGAATGTTCTAAATGGGGTCCCAGGGGCCCCATCAAGTCGTAAAAATGGGGTCCCACTTTTTTGTAAGCGTTTTGAAAACAAATGATAAATGTATGCATTGTCCTGTTATATCTCACATTCTATATTGTTTTGGAAAAAAGGTTGTCATAAACGTTACTTAATTCATTTTTAAAAAAAATACAAAAGAAAACACATGTTGAAATACCCTTTTTAGAGCTAATATCTACCCAAACGACCACTTTTCTGCTGCCAAAAATTGATTTCAAGTAATATTTTGGTATTGACACATCTCATGTCTGCATATTTTACTAGAATACCCTTATGGGCATTACATATATTAACATCAAGTACCCACTGTACTGTTTACTTGTTGTAATACCCTTTTTAGAGCTAAAATATACCCAAATGACCACTTTTCTGTTGCCAAAAATTGATTTCTAGTAATATTTTGATATTGACACATTTAACCTCTGCATATTTTATTAGAATACCCTTATGGGCATTACATATATTAACATCAAGTACCGACTGTACTGTTTACTTGTTGAAATACCCTTTTTAGAGCTAAAATATACCCAAACGACCACTTTGACGCTGCCAAAAATGTATTTCAAGTAATATTTTGATATTTACACATCTCATGTCTGCATATTTTACTAGAATACCCTTATGGGCATTACATATATCAACATCAAGTACCTACTGTACTGTTTACTTGTTGAAATAACCTTTTTAGAGCTAAACTATACCCAAACGACCACTTTTCTGTTGCCAAAAATTGATTTCTAGTAATATTTTGGTATTGACACATTTAATCTCTGCATATTTTACTAGAATACCCTTATTGGCATTACATATATCAACATCAAGTACCTACTGTACTGTTTACTTGTTGAAATACCCTTTTTAGAGCTCAAATATACCCAAACGACCACTTTTCTGTTGCCAAAAATTGATTTCTAGTAATATTTTGATATTGACACATTTAATCTCTGCATATTTTACTAGAATACCCTTATGAGCATTACATATATCAACATCAAGTACCGACTGTACTGTTTACTTGTTGAAATACCCTTTTTAGAGCTAAAATATACCCAAACGACCACTTTGACGCTGCCAAAAATGTATTTCAAGTAATATTTTGATATTGACACATCTCATGTCTGCATATTTTACTAGAATACCCTTATGGGCATTACATATATCAACATCAAGTACCGACTGTACTGTTTACTTGTTGAATTACCCTTTTTAGAGCTAATATCTACCCAAACGACCACTTTGCTGCTGCCAAAAATTGATTTCAAGTAATATTTTGATATTGACACATCTCATCTCTGCATATTTTACTAGAATACCCTTATGGGCATTACATATATCAACATCAAGTACCTACTGTACTGTTTACTTGTTGAAATAACCTTTTTTGGGCTAAACTATACCCAAACGACCACTTTTCTGTTGCCAAAAATTGATTTCTAGTAATATTTTTTTATATTGACACATTTAATCTCTGCATATTTTACTAGAATCCCCTTATGAGCATTACATATATCAACATCAAGTACCTACTGTACTGTTTACTTGTTAAAATACCCTTTTTAGAGCTAAAATATACCCAAATGACCACTTTGCTGCTGCCAAAAATGTATTTCAAGTAACATTTTGGTATTGACACATTTAATCTCTGCATATTTTACTAGAATACTCTTATGAGCATTACATATATCAACATCAAGTACCTACTGTACTGTTTACTTGTTAATATACCCTTTTTAGAGCTAAACTATACCCAAACGACCACTTTTCCGTTGCCAAAAATTGATTTCTAGTAATATTTTGTACATATATCAACATCAAGTACCTACTGTACTGTTTACTTGTTGAAATACCCTTTTTAGAGCTAAAATATACCCAAACGACCACTTTTCTGTTGCCAAAAATTGATTTCTAGTAATATTTTGATATTGACACATTTAATCTCTGCATATTTTACTAGAATACCCTTATGGGCATTACATATATCAACATCAAGTACCTACTGTACTGTTTACTTCTTGAAATAACCTTTTTTGGGCTAAACTATACCCAAACGACCACTTTTCTATTGCCAAAAATTGATTTCTAGTAATATTTTGATATTGACACATTTAATCTCTGCATATTTTACTAGAATCCCCTTATGGGCATTACATATATCAACATCAAGTACCGACTGTACTGTTTACTTGTTGAAATACCCTTTTTAGAGCTAATATCTACCCAAACGACCACTTTGCTGCTGCCAAAAATGTATTTCAAGTAATATTTTGGTATTGACACATCTCATCTCTGCATATTTTACTAAAATACCCTTATGGGCATTACATATATCAACATCAAGTACCTACTGTACTGTTTACTTGTTGAAATAACCTTTTTTGGGCTAAACTATACCCAAACGACCACTTTTCTGTTGCCAAAAATTGATTTCTAGTAATACTTTGGTATTGACACATTTAATCTCTGCATATTTTACTAGAATACCCTTATGAGCATTACATATATCAACATCAAGTACTTACTGTACTGTTTACTTGGTGAAATACCCTTTTTAGAGCTAATATCTACCCAAACGACCACTTTGCTGCTGCCTAAAAATGATTTGAAGGGTATTTCAAAAAGTAAACAGTACAGCAGGGGTCACCAACCTTTTTGAAACCAAGAGCTACTTCTTGGGTAGTGATTAATGCGAAGGGCTACCAGTTTGATACACACTTAAATAAATTGCCAGAAATAGCCAATTTGCTCAATTTACCTTTAACTCTATGTTATTATTAATAATTAATGATATTTACACTTAATTGAACGGTTTAAAAGAGGAGAAAACACGAAAAAAATGACAATTAAATTTTGAAACATAGTTTATCTTCAATTTCGACTCTTTAAAATTCAAAATTCAACCGAAAAAAAGAAGAGAAAAACTAGCTAATTCGAATCTTTTTGAAAAAATTAAAAAAAGAATTTATGGAACATCATTAGTAATTTTTCCTGATTAGGATTAATTTTAGAAGTTTGATGACATGTTTTAAATAGGTTAAAATACAATCTGCACTTTGTTAGAATATATAACAAATTGGACCAAGCTATATTTCTAACAAAGACAAATAATTATTTCTTCTAGATTTTCCAGAACAAAAATTTTAAAAGAAATTCAAAAGACTTTGAAATAAGATTTAAATTTGATTCTACAGATTTTCTAGATTTGTTTTTATAGTTTTATAGAAACTATAAAAACT
>NC_084749.1:2353263-2403263 GCF_033978785.1 Entelurus aequoreus | reverse complement strand
GACTGGACTCTCACTATTACGTTAGATCCACTATGGACTGGACTCTCACTGTTATGTTAGATCCACTATGGACTGGACTCTCACTGTTATGTTAGATCCACTATGGACTGGACTCTCACACTATTATGCTAGATCCACTGGACGTCCATTGCACCGGTCACCCAGGGGGGGGTCCCCACATCTGCGGTCCCCTCCAAGGTTTCTCATTGTCCCATTGGGTTGAGTTTTTCCTTGCCCTGATGTGGGATCTGAGCCAAGGATGTCGTTGTGGCTTGTGCAGCCCTTTGAGACACTCGTGATTTAGGGCTATATAAGTAAAACATTGATTGATTGATTGAGTAAATAAGGATGCCAGGTGGTAACACGAACTTCAGTCACCCCCAAAATATTTTTATGCAATCTCTCTTTGAAGGGTCACCTTGGAGTGCCAGGACTTCCTGGATACCCGGGACGTCTAGGATCTAAGGTACTATAATTTAGCATTTGTCGTGACTTCCCAAATGGTGCACGTCTCCGAGTGGATTAAGACTAACATGATGATCGATTGGCTTTTATTAACAGAACATTAGGCGCCACCATTTCATCCCATGCTGATGAATGTTGTATGGAAGGCCTGTGTTGTCTCATGAATTAGATTTGCTATAATTTGATACACTAGTTAATTATGCATTGATGAGACGCCGGAGGCGGCGGGTGATGGAGCGAGGCCGATTAACCTCTTTGTGCCTCTCCAGGGATCAGTTGGCTTCCTGGGTACGGGCGGAGCCTCCGGAGAGAAAGGACGAAGGGTGAGAACTCCCTATCATTTATGACTTGCAAAAAGTCAGTGTTCAAAAACGAGAGAAAAAAATACAAAAATGAGGGGTATTTTATTTGAACTAAGCAAAATTATCTGCCAATAAAACAAGAACATTTGGCTCGTCAAGACTTTCCAAAACAAGTAAAATTAGCTCATTTCAATGAGCCCAAAAGTACCTTAAAATAAGTATATTCTCACTAATAACAAGTGCACTTTTCTTGGTAGGCAAAAAAAAAGAGACCTTTTTGCTCAATATGTTGAAAAATGTTCTTAAATGAAGTAAATGCTAGTGCCATTATCTTGACATAATGATATTACATTTCTTGAAACCAGCAAACTTATACTAAAAACTAATTTATTGTTCTTAATGCAGGGGTGTCCAAACTTTTTCCACTGAGGGCCACACACGGAAAAATTTAAGCATACGGGGGCCATTTTGATATTTTTCATTTTCAAACCATAACAAAATATATAGATTTTTTTTTTTTTAACCTTTAGGGCTCCCGGGGACCAATCAAGGGCCAAGGGTCTCAGTCATTAAAATGTTAAAAATAAGTCAAATTATTTTTTATTTTTTTTACAGTATATCTCATCAACTTCAGGTTGATATCAAGTTTTAAAAAAAAACAGATTTTATGCCTTTTCTGTCAAAGACAACTTTGTTTTTTATAGTAAAACTGAAATATGCAGTATTTAGTAATTAGAGCCCTAAAAGATCAATAATGCAGGACACCATTGATTTTAATTATTTAATATTTTTGAATAATCACAGTGAAAAGTTAAATAAAATCCCACTAAATATATTTGGGATCCAAAAGGTCTCCCACTCATAAAGTGATACATTTTTACTAGTTTTTTTTTTACTTTTCACACTTAAATTGCGAGATCAACTTCAGATATATCTGTCGATTTTACATTTGAACTATTATTTGTTTGTTTTATGCTCTTTTGTCAAATAAAACTTTGATGTTTTTATATGGCAACTACACAATATATGCAATATTTTTTCCACATAAAACATTTTAAAGTGACATTTTTTATATTCATTGTAATAATTCATTGTAACATAGATTTTTATTTTTTATTTTTTATTTTTCTCGAGCAATGGCAAAAAAATAAAAAATAAACAAAGACAAAAGAAACAAAAACAGCCTGCATGGCAGCTTTTGTGTCAACATTGCAACTTTTTCTCGTTAGATTTCACCTCATTCCACTGTTTTAAAATGTTTTTTTTAATTTTTGCAACACTATCAATTTTGCAATTTTTGCAGAATGTGTGGGGGGCCGGTAAATGATTAGCTGTGGGCCCCAAATGGCCCCCGGGCCACACTTTGGACACCTCTGTCTTAATGGAAAGGCAACAAGGCAACCGCTTGTTACTCTCAGGGTCTCCTAGCCGCTCAGGCAAATCATATTGTCTAAAAATGCATTTTTCCATCGATAACATGACATCATCGCGCCAAGTGCGTGCTCTTTCAGTCAATTAGTGCGCATATATACAGCCCGGCCCCCGGCAAAAAAATTTTGAATTGTAATTTTGAAGAATTCATCTGAATGTGCATGAACTATTTCTGTTCAAAATTGTTAGAAATGTCACATGTTAAATATTTAAATATTAACTGTCAGTTTACTGTACTGTGCCAACTGTACTACTATATGAGTACATATTTTCTATTGTTTCATTGAAAATAAATCAGCAAAGTCCATTTGGCTGTCATCTGTTTTAATTATGAGACACAATTGTGTCAAAATCATGATTTTTTTTTTTCATGCTTGAAATAAGAAATCTACGGAGCCCCTAAATTATTGTAATTTTTTATATATATATTTTTTAGACATGTATCTCGTGTGCACGAGAAACTGTCGTGCCCACAAAATTTTTTTATAAAGTTATAAAAAAAAAAATTAAAAAAATTATAATTTTTACTTTTTAAAAAAATTTTTAGACATGTATCTCGTGCGCAAAAGAACGTTTCTTGTGCGCACAAGATACATGTCCAAAAAACAATTAAAAAAATAAAAATTATAATTTTTAATTTTGTATTTTTTTAGACACGAGAAACTTTTTATAAATTTATAAAAAAAAAAAAATTTTTTTTTTTTTTTTTTTTTAGACACGAGAAAATTCTTGTGCGCACGAGATACATGTCTAAAAAATATATATATATATTTTTTTAATTTTATTTATTTTTTTATAACTTTAGAAAAAGTTTCTAGTGCGCACGAGAAAGTTTTAAAAAATGTCCAAAAAAAAATATAAAAATTATTATAAAAAAAATAAATTCCCCCATGTCCCTTTAGGGGCTCCGTAGAAATTATTACTTTAAAAAAGTAGTTTTGTACTTGTGAGTGTTGATGACACAGCTTTGCAACAGTTGATATTCTAGTTTCAAGCATGTTTTACTCAATATAGGTCATCAAATCTTAGCAACAAGCTGTAATATCTTACTGAGATAATTTAGGACCAAAACCCTTAAAACAAGTAAAAGACTCTAACATAAAATCTACTTAGTGAGAAGAATGATCTTATCGGACAGAAAATAAGCAAATATCACCCTTTGAGATATTTCATCTTACTTAGATTTCAGTTTTTGCAGTGAGGGCCATGAAAATTTACCAATAATAAACTGGCAACCTTTTCTGAATGCAGGGTCCAGCTGGCCAGGCAGGATCCGGAGGTCAAAGAGGTCCTAATGTGAGCTAAGTGGATATATGTTAGGATTTTTATTGCTCCTCTTAGATACACACAGTTAAACTGTAACGGGAGGGAAAGCCACTCTTGGTCATTTTCCACCTTGAGCTGAGTTATTGCTCATCTTCCTCTCAACAGGGTGCCAGAGGAGGAAGAGGAGCGAGAGGTCCCACTGGGAAGCCTGGAGATAAGGTGCTGCGGGGATCCATATTTAGCAAGATGGAGTGTTCTCGTTTCATTAACTTCCTTTGTTTGTTTCACTAGGGTTCAGCTGGACAAGATGGTACTCAAGGATCCCCTGGAGAACAGGTCATCTCTTGACTCATACAGTACTACGATAATTGTATAACCCTACTGTAGGGTTGTACGGTATACCGGTACTAGTATAGTACCGCGATACTAATGAATCATATACAGTACTATACCACCTCTGACAAGTGCTGGTCCCTGCCCCCCTTGTATTTTTTTAACGGGCATGACGGTGCGTCGTCGCCAAGTCACGACATTGCTAGTTTTACGAGCAGAGGAGCATGTTTGGCAGCGCACAATCACGGAGTACTTACAAGCAGACACAGTGTATAGACAGAAAAGGGAGGACGGACGCATTTTGGCTTAAAAACTAAAGATAAAGGTAATACATAGATATTATCGGCCGATAAATGCATTAAAATGTAATATCGGAAATTATCTGTATCGTTCTTTTTATTATCGGTATCGGTTTTTTTTGTTTTTTTATTTTATTTTATTTTATTTTATTTTTTATTAAATCAACATAAAAAACACACAATTAGTGAACCAACCCAAAAAACCTCCCTCCCCCATTCACACAAAAGGGTTGTTTCTTTCTGTTATTAATATTCTGCTTCCTACATTATATATCAATATACATCAATACAGTCTGCAAGGGATACAGTCCGTAAGCACACATGATTGTGCGTGCTGCTGCTCCACTAATTGTGCTAACCTTTAACAGTTAATTTGACTCATTTTCATTAATTACTAGTTTCTATGTAACTGTTTTTATATTGTTTTACTTTCTTTTTTATTCAAGAAAATGTTTTTAATTTATTTATCTTGTTTTATTTTATTATTTTTTAATTTAAAAGTACCTTATCTTCACCATACCTGGTTGTCCAAATTAGGCATAATAATGTGTTAATTCCACGACTGTATATATCGGTTGATATCGGTATCGGTAATTTTTTAAAAAGCCATTATCGGACATCCCTAGTAATACAGGATACCGGTATTAGTAAAGTACCGGGATACTAATGAGTCATATTCGGTACTATACCGCCTCTAAAAAGTACCGGTCCCCCCCAGAAAAAGGGAGAACGGACGCATTTTGGCTTAAAATTAACAATGAAGGTGAAGATATACCACTGAAACGCCCTCAGCTTTAAGACATGGCTAACTAGCTAGCGGCTAACTGCAGTGTTTTAGCTACTTCTAAATCACTATACCTCGCCTCCATGGCGACAAATAAAGTAAGTTTCTTACAAGTACCTTTATCACTGCAAGACGAGGAATAGCTAAACATGCTTCACTACACACCGTAGCTCACCGGGATCACAATGTAAACAAACGCCATGGGTGGATTGATTGATTGAGACTTTTATTAGTAGGTTGCACAGTGAAGTACATATTCCGTACAATTGACCACTAAATGGTAACACCCGAATACGTTTTTCAACACCTGACATCCACTGTAATGATACCAAGTACAAGAGCGTATCTAGTCGATACTACTATGATTACATCGACATTTCTTTAACATCACAAAATCTTTTTTCGTTTTTTATTTATTAATATTATGTTTATAAAATCAGAAAATACGTCTCTGAACACATGAGTACTATAAATATGACCAATGTATGATCCTGTAACTACCGTATTTTCCGCACTATAAGGCGCACCGGATTATAAGGCGCACCTTCAATGAATGGCCTATTTTAAAACTTTGTTCACATATAAGGCGCACCGCATTATAAGGCGCATAGAATAGACGCTACAGTAGAGGCTGGGGTTACGTTACGCATCCCGTAGTTGCGAGACCTGTTGTGGCTCAATATTGGTCCATATATAAGGCGCACCGGATTATAAGGCGCACTGTCAGCTTTTGAGAAAATTGGAGGTTTTTAGGTGCGCCTTATAGTGCGGAAAATACGGTACTTGGTATCGGATCGATACCCACATTTGTGGTTATCATCCAAAACTAATGTAAAGTATCAAACAACAGAATAATAAGTGATTATTACATTTTAACAGAAGTGTAGATAGAACATGTTAAAAGAGAAAGTAAGCAGATATTAACAGTAAATGAACAAGTAAATTAATAATGTTTTTTTTACAGTTTGTCCTTTATAATGTGTACAAAATAATAGGTGTATAAATGACACAATTTGTTACTGCATATGTCAGCAGACTAATTAGGAGCCTGTGTTTGCTTCCTCACTAATAAAAGAAATGATGTCTATTATGTTCACTATTTTATTTAAGGACTAAATTGCAATAATAAACATATGTTTAATGTACCCTAAGATTTGTTGTTAAAATAAAGCCAATAATGCCATTTTTTGTGATCCCCTTTATTTAGAAAAGTATCGAAATACATTTTAGTACCGGTACCAAAATATTGGTATCGGGACAACCCTACCCTTCTGTATGTTTATGAAAATGGACACGCCCAGGAAAAGCCTATCAGTGTTTTGTAAGTCATACAGTATATAATGTGTTTTTTCATTGCTTTAGGGTCCCCAAGGGCCACAGGGAATGCATGGAGAAACAGGATTAAAAGGGCCACCTGTAAGTGAACCTTTCATGTTTCATTTCACAACATTTTAATGTATTGATAATATAAAAAAAACATATCTTCAGGGTCCGGCTGGTAAAGATGGGATACC
Organism: Entelurus aequoreus; assembly: GCF_033978785.1. NCBI lineage: Eukaryota > Metazoa > Chordata > Actinopteri > Syngnathiformes > Syngnathidae > Entelurus > Entelurus aequoreus. The sequence goes on along the minus strand of NC_084749.1, from coordinate 2,396,869 downwards.
TGGTCATCCTGGCCAAAGAGGAGAGCCAGTAAGTACCAGCACGTTTTTGACTTTTTTGAATTTGTGAGAAAAAATTGTTCTGCTTATAAAACTAAAATACAAACTGTCTATTGTATGGAATATTATATAAAACAATTGTTGGTGCAATGGTACCATTTAATAAGTGATAAAGAATTACAATATAATCGCATATTAACATAACTTGAAAACCATAATATATTTTTTTCATTGTATATGTTTTAATTAGGGCTGTCTTAATTAACGAGTTAACTCATGTGATTAATCACAACAAGATATCACATTAATCTTGTACACACTTGCATTAACCGTGCAATTTAATTTGACCGCTACACGGTCCGTGATCAGATCAATGCATACGTTAGCACAAAAATGAGTGAGGCAAATTTCACTCCAAAATACAGTCTGAAAGAACTCTTACTAAAACTGTGAGGGATGACATTGCATTCAAGTAAAATGTTTAGAAGTTATCCTAGATGAAACATGTATTTTGTATACAAATGTGGGGGTCTTTTCTTAAGCACATTAGAATTATGCAAGTAAATAATCACCTGTGATTAATTCAAATTCCAAAATGTGATTAAAAGAATAATTCATTTGACAAGCCTAGCTTTAATATAATATTTGGGATTATATATTTTAGTAAATCATATATATTTTAGTATTAGTTTATACAAAAAAAATTTTTTTGTTACAATAATTCATTTAAAGGCCTATTGAAAGCCACTACTACCGACCATGCAGTCTGATAGTTTATATATCAATGATGAAATCTTAACATTGCAACACATGCCAATACGGCCGGGTTAACTTATAAAGTGCAATTTTAAATTTTCCGCGAAACTTCCGGTTGAAAACGTATATGTATGATGATGTATGCGCGTGACATCAACGGTTGATACGGAAGTATTCGGACCCATTGAATCCAATATAAAAAAGCTCTGTTTTCATTCCATAATTCCACAGTATTCTGGACATCTGTGTTGGTGAATCTTTTGCAATTTGTTTAATGAACAATGAAGACTGCAAAGAAGAAAGTTGTAGGTGGGATCGGTGTATTAGCGGCTGGCTGCAGCAACACAACCAGGAAGACAGAGATGGATAGCAGACGCGTTAGCCGCCGGACTCACCTTAACTTCCTCCGTCTCGCCGACCGCATCTGTGATCGGGTGAAGTCCTTCGTCGCACCGTCGATCGCTGGAACGCAGGTGAGCACGGGTATTGATGAGCAGATGAGGGCTGGCTGGCGTAGGTGGAGCGCTAATGTTTTATCATACCTCTGTAAGGTCCGGTTGCTAAGTTGCTAAGTTAGCTTCAGCGTCGTTAGCAACAGCATTGTTAAGCTTTGCCAGGCTGAGAATTATTAACCGTGTATTTACATGTCCATGGTTTAATAGTATTGTTGATCTTCTGTCTATCCTTCCAGTCAGGGATTTATTTATTTAGTTTCTATCTGCATTTGAGCCAGATGCTATCACGTTAGCTCAGTAGCTAAAGAGCTTCGCCGATGTATTGTCGTGGAGATAAAAGTCACTGTGAATGTCCATTTCGCATTCTCGACTCTCATTTTCAAGAGGATATAGTATCCCAGGTGGTTTAAAATACAAATCCGTGAGCCACAATAGAAAAAGGAGAGAGTGTGGAATCCAACGAGCCAGCTTGTACCTAAGTTACGTTCAGAGCGAAAAAAGATATGTTTTCACTGCATTGTAGTCCGTCACTCTAACGTTCCTCATCCACGAATCTTTCATCCTCGCTCAAATTAATGGGGTAATTGTCGCTTTCTCGGTCCAAATCGCTCTAGCTGCGTTGAAAACAATAGGAAAATATGAGGAAGCGAACAACCGACTACGTCACGCTACTTCCGGTAGGGGCAAGGCTTTTTTTTATCAGAGACCAAAAGTTGCGGACTTTATCGTCGTTGTTCTCTACTAAATCCTTTCAGCAAAAATATGGCAATGTCGCGAAATGATCAAGTATGACACATAGAATGGATCTGCTATCCCCGTTTAAATAAAAAACATTTAATTTGAGTAGGCCTTTAACATAGGCTGTTTTACCCCGCCTTCTGCCCGAATGCAGCTTTGGATAAGCTCCCGCCCCTCCGCGACCCCGAGACGGACAAGCGGTAGAAAATGGATGGATGGATAGTACAAAAATACTTTAAATAGTACACATTGGGTTGTATACTAGTATAGTACCGCGATACGAATGAATCATTCGGTACTATACCGCCTCTAAAAGGTACTGTCCCTGGACACACGAGGGCTTAAATTCTGACCATTGAATAGAATAGAATGCCTTTTATTGTCACTATACACAGGTACAATGAAATTAAAAGCAAGTCCAGTATCAGTGCGACAGTCTATAAATATGCAAAACATAGGAAGGAAAGAAAAGAACGAATGTTCTGAATGTGTTGTTTAAATATTAAATATTATACTTTTTACATATATACAGAAGCATTCAGACTGTGGGTGGAAAGTAAAAATTGCACACAGAGAGGTGCAAAACTATAAAATCAGTGCCTATGAGAGTTCACCGTGGTTATGGCTTCAGGGACAAAACTGTTCTTGTCTTAGACCTGATGACCCTGTAGTGCCTTCCTGAGGGCAGCAGGAATGATCCTGTAACGACTTGGAATCGGATCGATACCCAAATTTGTGGTATCATCCAAAACTAATGTAAAGCATCCAAACAACAGAAGAATAAGTGATTATTAAGTTTTAACAGAAGTGTAGACAGAATATGTTAAAACAGAAAATAAGCAGATTTTAACAGTAAAAGAACAAGTAGATTAATAATTAATTTTCTACCACTTGTCTTTAATAATTTTGACAAAATAATAAGTGTATAAATGACACAATATGTTACTGCATACATCAGCAGACTAATTAGGAGTCTTTGTTTGTTTACTTACTACTAAAAGACAAGTTGTCTAGTATGTTCACTATTTTATTTAAGGACAAACTTGCAATAATAAACATATGTTTAATGTACCGTAAGATTTTTTGTTAAAATAAAAGCCAATAATGCCATTATTTGTGGTCCTCTTTATTTAGAAAACTATCAAAGGCTATAGGCTTCCAATGAAAAGTGCATTCTCAGCAGTTGAATAAAAAAACCTCACCTTGATGTTTTTAATTCTTAGGGCTTCCAAGGCAAAAATGGCCTTCCAGGCCCACCAGGTGTTGTCGGACCACAGGCAAGCAGACCAGACTCAAACTTTCACCACCCGATCACTATATGAGACAGTAAAAATTGTCCATGGACTTTAGGGAAAATCTGGTGAAACCGGACCCACTGGGGACAGGGGCCACCCAGGCTCACCGGGACCCCCTGGTGAGCAAGGACTACCTGGATCGGCCGGAAAGGAGGGAGCCAAGGTGAGTGGTTTGTAATCATCATTGGTCTTTTAGAACAGTGTTTTTCAACCTTTTTTGAGCCAAGGCACATTTTTTTTATTGAAAAAGTCCTGAGGCACACAACCAGCAGAAATCATTAAAAAATGAAACTCAATTGACAGTAAAAAGTCGTTGGGGTCACCAACGCGGTGCCCGCAGGCACCAGGTCGCCCGAAAGGACCAGATGAGTAGCCCGCTGGCCTGTTCTAAAAATAGCTCAAATAGCAGCACTTACCAGTGAGCTGCCTCTATTTTTTAAAGTTTATTTATTTACTAGCAAGCTGGTCTCGCTTTGCTCGACATTTTTAATTCTAAGAGAGACAAAACTCAAATAGAATTTGAAAATCCAAGAAAATATTTTAAAGACTTGGTCTTCACTTGTTTAAATAAATTCTTCTTTTTTTTTTTTACTTTGCTTCTTATAACTTTCAGAAAGACAATTTTAGAGAAAAATACAACCTTAAAAATGATTTTAGGATTTTTAAACACATATACTGTACCTTTTTACCTTTTAAATTCCTTTCTCTTCTTTCCTGACAATTTAAATCAATGTTCAAGTAATTATTTTTTTTTATTGTAAAGAATAATAAATACATTTTTATTTAATTCTTCATTTTAGCTTCTGTTTTTTCGACAAAGAATATTTGTGAAATATTTCTTCAAACTTATTATGATTAAAATTCAAAAAAAATATTCTGGCAAATCTAGAAAATCTGTACAATCAAATTTAAATCTTATTTTAAAGTCTATTGAATTTCTTTTAAAATTTTTGTTCTGTAAAATCTAGAAGAAATAATGATTTGTCTTTGTTAGAAATATAGCTTGGTCCAATTTGTTATATATTCTAACAACTTTGACTGACTTTTGTATTTTACATGAGTTATTATTTGTACAAACATGGTGCAGAGTAATTCATGATTTGTTAAAAAATGTGAGTGGCTAGCTAGTTAAAATGGGATATTGTGATTTCACAAGACTGTCTTAGAAGTGATCATTTGAAAATGTTCAATTTGAAAAATGTGCACTTAGAGAAAATATAAAAATAAAGTGTTGCATATTGATATTTATCTGTTTCTATATATATTTATTGTGAGAAATCATTAAGATGATCAGTGTTTCCACAAAAATAAATATCATTAATTATTAATAATAACATAAGAGTTAAAGGTAAATTGAGCAAATTGGCTATTTCTGGCAATTTATTTAAGTGTGTATCAAACTGGTAGCCCTTCGCATTAATCACTACCCAAGAAGTAGCTCTTGGTTTCAAAAAGGTTGGTGACCCCTGCTTTAAACCATAACCAACCATGCATCAATGTAGCTCTTGTCTCAAAGTTGGTGTACTGTCATGACCTATCACATCACGGCAAGACTTATTTTGAGTTTGTAGCTGTTTTCCTGTGTGTACTGTTTAAGTTCTTGTCTTGCGGTCCTATTTTGGTGGCTTTTCCTGTTTTGTTGGTGTTTTCCTGTTGCAGTTTAATGTCTTCCTTAAACGCTATTCCCCGCATCTGCTTTGTTTTAGCAATCAAGAATATTTCAGTTGTTGCTATCCTTCTTTGTGGGGACATTGTTGATTGTCATGTCATGTTCGGATGTACTTTGTGGACGCCCGTCTTCGCGCCACAGTAAGTCTTTGCTGTCGTCCAGCATTCTGTTTTTGTTTACTTTGTAGCCAGTTAGGTTTTAGTTTCGTTCTGCATAGCCTTCCCTACGCTTCAATGCCTTTTCTTAGGGGCACTAACGTTTTGTTTATTTTTGGTTTAAGCATTAGACACCTTTTTACCTGCACACTGCCTCCCGCGGTTTCCGACATCTACAAAGCAATTAGCTACCTGCTGCCACCTACTGATATGGAAGATTATTACACGGTTACTGTGCCGAGCTCTAGACAGCACCGACACTCAACAACGGCACATCATTTGCAGATTATAATTACTGGTTGGCAAAAAATATTTTTAACCCAAATAGGTGAAATTAGATAACCTCCCACGGCACACCGGACTGTATCTCACGGCACACTAGCGTGCCGCGGCACAGTGGTTGAAAAACACTGTTTTAGAATAGTGTCACATCTTATCTTCTGGGGTAGCGCTCTAATTTGAAAGAGAATAAAGAAATCCTTCCAATATTCTTTACAACATATGACTTCCACTGGCTTTAAATCCTAATCATGTGTGTGTGTGGTTTCCAGGGTGACCCAGGCCCGCCAGGCGCACCTGGAAAGAGTGGCCCTGCGGGTCTCCAAGGATTCCGAGGAAGCCGAGGGATCCCCGGTGCGACGGTAATGGAAAAAGTGCAGCGTTTGATCACATCCGCTGCCGTGTCTCAGGTGTCGAAAGGCTGAAAATCAGTACGCTTGATTGCAAAGTTGTTTGTGCCTTGGCAGGGTCCTGCAGGCTTGAAAGGAGGAGAAGGTGTACCTGGTGCTCCAGGACTCATAGTAAGTCCCTCTAAGTGACTTGGTGTCTCTGCAGCTTTATATCACGTAGAACCGGGGCCACATCGCAGTTATAGCCGCCCGCAGAGGGGCCGCTTTTAACAACAATTTATGAATTTATATGCACGAATAAGGTGTCGCCTTGTATTATTGCACAAATGCCAATGCTTTTGGTTATCATATATATATAAAAACTATATTGCCAAAATTATTTGGCCACCCATACAAATAAGATACGATAGGATAGGATAGGTCTTTATTGTCATTGCAACAAGTACAACAAAACTATGTTTTCAGCACAAACCCGTTCAAGATTAGACAAACAAACAGTGTACAGGGTTACAGAACAGGAACGCTGATGGGTCGCCACAAGGCGCCCCGTAAAAGGTGGGAAAAAGGTAAAATGCTGGGTAAGAAGATGAGTAAAAAAATACAATCTAGAATGGACTCTTAAGGTGGTCTAGTCTGTTTTCAGAACAGCCTGCTCCTGTTGTTGGACCGTCAAGGCCATTCGAGGGAGTCAAATCGTGGATTAGGATTTTTGTTTTTCCGCGAGCAGACATTACAATGGCTTGTCCGTTCTATTTGTCCATGCTGGCCCTCATATCCAATTTTTCCCTTACCAGCTTTTCCATGATGTGATCCATCTTGCGATTCAGTTCTGAAATCGCCCCAGTCTGTGATCCCACAGCCCGGCCCAAACCTTCCATTGCGACAAACAGCCTTTGGGCCCCTTGAGTGGCTGCCATCGTCTTACGAATTTGACGATACACCAGAGCAGGGGCACCCCTGCTCACCAACGCGGTGCCCGCGGGCACCAGGTAGCCCGTAAGGACCAGAGGAGTAGCCCGCCGGCCTGTTCTAAAAATAGCTCAAATAGCAGCACTTACCAGTGAGCTGCCTCTATTTTTTTAATTTTATTTATTTACTAGCAAGCTGGTCTCGCTTTGCCCGACATTTTTAATTCTAAGAGAGACAAAACTCAAATAGAATTTGAAAATCCAAGAAAATATTTTAAAGACGTGGTCTTCACTTGTTTAAATAAATTCATTATATTTTTTACTTTGCTTCTTATAACTTTCAGAAAGACAATTTTAGAGAAAAAATACAACCTTAAAAATGATTTTAGGATTTTTAAACACATGTACCTTTTTACCTTTTAAATTCCTTCCTCTTCTTTCCTGACAATTTAAATCAATGTTCAAGTAAATTAATTTTTTTTTATTGTAAAGAATAATAAATACATTTTAATTTAATTCTTCATTTTAGCTTCTGTTTTTTCGACAAAGAATATTTGTGAAATATTTCTTCAAATTTATTATGATTAAAATTCAAAAAAATTATTCTGGCAAATCTAGAAAATCTGTAGAATCAAATTTAAATCTTATTTCAAAGTCTTTTGAATTTATTTTAAAATGTTTGTTCTGGAAAATCTAGAAGAAATAATGATTTGTCTTTGTTAGAAATATAGCTTGGTCCAATTTGTTATATATTCTAACAAAATGTAAATTGGATTTTAACCTATTTAAAACATGTCATCAAAATTCTAAAATTAATCTTAATCAGGAAAAATTACTAATGATGTTCCATAAATTCTTTTTTTAAGTTTTTCTCTTCTTTTTTTCGGTTGAATTTTGAATTTTAAAGAGTCGAAATTGAAGATAAACTGTTTCAAAATGTAATTGTAATTTTTTTTCGTGTTTTCTCCTCTTTTAAACCGTTCAATTAAGTGTAAATATCATTAATTATTAATAATAACATTGAGTTAAAGGTAAATTGAGCAAAGTGGCTATTTCTGGCAATTTATTTAAGTGTGTATCAAACTGGTAGCCCTTCGCATTAATCAGTACCCAAGAAGTAGCTCTTGGTTTCAAAAAGATTGGTGACCACTGCACCAGAGCAATGCCCAGCCCAATCAGCAGGTGCCCCGCGATCACGGTTCTAAATAGGTAGATGTCTTCCACGTCCTCGACGGAAAGGACTGAGAGGCACATGATTCTCCATTTATCCCAGGAATCTCTCACGTACCCTGCAGCAATGGTTCCATCAGGGCAGCCAGGCTCCCCAGAACCTCTTTTCCTCGTCGAAAAGATTTTGTCAATTGAGTCGAGAGTCCAGCTGATCATTTCCATGTCTGATGTTTAGATTTGGAGGACAGCGCAAAGAAAGAGGCTTAAAAAAAGTGTAGACGAGACAAAAACAAAGAGAGCAAGCAGGGAAAGAAGGGAGCGGGAAAAAATGTGACCGCCCTCACCAGAATCAGAATCAGGTGTCCTAATCACTTGACCCGGCCACAGGTGTATAAAATCAAGAACTTAGGCATGGAGACTGTTTCTACAAACATTTGTGAAGAATGGGCCGCTCTCAGTGATTTCCAGCGTGGAACTGTCATAGGATGCCACCTGTGCAACAAATCCCGTCGTGAAATTTCCTCGCTCCTAAATATTCCAAAGTCAACTATGGGCTTTATTATAAGAAAAGTGAAGAGTTTGGGAACAACAGCAACTCAGCCACCAAGTGGTAGGCCACGTAAACTGGGTCAGCGGATGCTAAAGCGCATAGTGCAAAGACTCAGTTGCTACAGAGCTCCAAACTTCATGTCACCTTCCAATTAGCCCACGTACAGTACGCAGAGAGCTTCCTGGAATGGGTTTCCATGGCCGGGCAGCTGCATCTAAGCCATACATCACCAAGTCCAATGCAAAGCGTGGGATGCAGTGGTGTAAAGGACATCACCACTGGACTCTAGAGCAGTGGAGACGCCTTCTCTGGACTGATGAGTCACACTTTTCCATCTGGCACTCTGATGGACCAGTCTGGGTTTGGAGGTTGCCAGGAGAACGCTACATTTTGGACTGCAATGTGCCAAGTGTGAAATTTGGTGGAGGAGAAATTATGGTGTGGGGTTGTTTTTCAAGAGTTGGGTTTGGCCCCTTAGTTCCAGTGAAAGGAACTTTGAATGCTCCAGGATACCAAAACATTTTGGACAATTCCATGCTCCCAACCTTCTGGGAACAGTTTGGAGCGGGCCCCTTCCTCTTCCAACATGACTGTGCACCAGTGCACAAAGCAAGGTCCATAAAGACACGGATGACAAGAGTCTGGTGTGGATGAACTTGACTGGCCTGCACAGAGTCCTGACCTGAACCCGATAGAACACCTTTAAGGTGAACTAGAACGGAGACTGAGAGCCAGGCCTTCTCCACCAACATCATTGTGTGACCTCACCAATGCGCTTTTGGAAGAATGGTGGAAAATTCCTATAAACACACTCTGCAACCTTGTGGACATGTTAAAGAGGTTCATTTAGCCTACTAATGTGTATTTATAAATGGTTGATTTATATAGGCTAGTAAGGTAAAGTTTTGTACCTGACAAGTTTCATATCCATATAACACGTCACAGATGACGTCACACTAACATCACGTGACACCTCTGAGGAAGGCTGCAGAAGCAAGATAGCCGAAACTTGTCAGGTACAAAACTTTACCTTACTAGCCTATATAAATCAACCATCTATAAACCTTGTGGACAGCCTTCCCAGAAGAGTTGAAGCTGTAATAGCTGCAAAAGGTGGACCCACATCATATTGAACCCTATGGGTTAGGAATGGGATGGTTCGTATGTGAGTCAAGGCAGGTGGCCAAATACTTTTGGCAATATAGTGTATATATTTATGTACACAGTAAAAAAAAAAAAAAAAAAGTGTAAATTTTGCTGTAAAAAAAAAAAAAGTCCACTCAGTTGCCAGAATTGTAATGTAAAATGTCTATTTGTTTTTACAGCATATTTCTGTAAATGGAAAAACAGAACCACTGTGCTTTTATAACAACATTTTGGTGGCTGAGTTGCCAGTTTCTAAACTGTCATTTTGCATTGTACAATTTGATGGGTAACTTGCTTTGAAATCACAAGTCGAGCAGGCGATTGAGTATTTGATTGTATTTTGACAATACAAATATTTGAAATGTGTGATAATATGATCAGAATCAGGTTTATTTGGCCAAGTATACTTGCATATACAATGAATTTGTCTCCGGCAGTTGTTAGCTCTCTAAACATACAATTGGATTGATTGAAACTTTTATTAGTAGATTGCACAGTACAGTACATATTCCGTACAATTGACCACTAAATGGTAACACCCCAATAGGTTTTTCAACTTGTTTAAGTCGGGGTCCACGTTAATCAATTCATGGTAAACAACAGACAAGACAAGTATGCATTTACTGAGCAAGCAAGTACTGTAGGTGCATACTTTACAGCAAGACAATATTTTAGTCACTTATCAACATTGTATGCAAGTAAGACTATACAAGATTTAGTGCAAAGTTCAAATATATACATAAGATACATTTATAGTGATAAAAAATGTGGAGAAACAGTAGTGCAAAAAAAGCCAGGTGTAATGTGCAATAATATTTGTTGCATTATTAGATCATATTTAGCTGTTACATATACTGTAATATTGTACATGGTAATTTGGATTTGTTATATATTGTATATACCAGGGGTGTCCAAACTTTTTCCACTGAGGGCCGCACACGGAAAAATTAAAGCATCTGGGGGCCATTTTGATATTTTTCATTTTCAGACCATAACAAAATATATGCATTTTTTTATTTATTTTACCTTTAGGGGTCCCGGGGACCATAAAGGGTCTCAGTCATTAAAATGTTAAAAATAAGTCAGATTTATTTATTTTTTTAAATTATTTAACGCTTACAGTAAATCTCTATATCAACTTCAAGTTGATATAAAGTAATACAAATTAAAAAAAATGTTTAATGGTTTTTCTGTCAAAAACAACTTAGTTTGTTTTATAGTAAAACTGAAATATGCAGTATTTAGTAATTAGAGCCCTAAAAGATCAGTAATGCAGGACACCATTGATTTTAATTCTTTCATATTTTTGAGTAATCACAGTGAAAAGATAAATAAAAAATCACTAAATATACACTACCGTTCAAAAGTTTGGGGTCACCCAAACAATTGTGTGGAATAGCCTTCATTTCTAAGAACAAGAATAGACTGTCGAGTTTCAGATGAAAGTTCTCTTTTTCTGGCCATTTTGAGCGTTTAATTGACCCCACAAATGTGATGCTCCAGAAACTCAATCTGCTCAAAATAAGGTCAGTTTTGTAGCTTCTGTAACGAGCTAAACTGTTTTCAGATGTGTGAACATGATTGCACAAGGGTTTTCTAATCATCAATTAGCCTTCTGAGCCAATGAGCAAACACATTGTACCATTAGAACACTGGAGTGATAGTTGCTGGAAATGGGCCTCTATACACCTATGTAGATATTGCACCAAAAACCAGACATTTGCAGCTAGAATAGTCATTTACCACATTAGCAATGTATAGAGTGTATTTCTTTAAAGTTAAGACTAGTTTAAAGTTATCTTCATTGAAAAGTACAGTGCTTTTCCTTCAAAAATAAGGACATTTCAATGTGACCCCAAACTTTTGAACGGTAGTGTACATAAGATAAATTTATAGTGATAAAAAATGTGGAGAAACAGTAGTGCAAAAAAAGCCAGGTGCATTGTCTGTAATGTGCAATAATATTTGTTGCATTATTAGATCATATTTAGCTGTTACATATACTGTAATATTGTACATGGTAATTGGGATTTGTTATATATTGTATATACCAGGGGTGTCCAAACTTTTTCCACTGAGGGCCGCACACGGAAAAATTAAAGCATGTGGGGGCCATTTTGATATTTTTAATTTTCAAACCATAACAAAATATATGCATTTATTATTTATTTTACCTTTAGGGGTGCCGGGGACCATAAAGGGTCTCAGTCATTAAAATGTTAAAAATAAGTCAGATTTATTTATTTTTTAAAATTATTTAACGCTTACAGTAAATCTCTATATCAACTTCAAGTTGATATAAAGTAATACGAATTAAAAAAAATGTTTTTTGGCTTTTCTGTCAAAAACAACTTACTTTTTTTATAGTAAAACTGAAATATGCAGTATTTAGTAATTAGAGCCCTAAAAGATCAATAATGCAGGACACCATTGATTTTAATTCTTTCATATTTTTGAGTAATCACAGTGAAAAGATAAATAAAAAAATCACTAAATATATTTGGGATCCAAAAGGTGCCCCACTCATAAAGTGATACATTTTTATTAGGTTTTTCTTTTACTTTCAACACTTAAGTTACGAGATCAACTTCAGATATATCTGTCCATTTTATGCTGGAACTATTATTTTGTTTGTTTTATGCGCTTTTGTCAAAGAAAACTTTGATGTTTTTATATGGCTACTACACAATATATGCAATATTTACCACATAAATCATTTTAAAGTGAAATATTTGAAGTAATTGGAGCCCTGAAAATAATTCATTATAACATGGATTTTTTTGTCATTATTATTATTTTTTGAGCAATGGCAAAAAAAGAAAAAAAAACAGCCTGCATGGCAGCTTTTGTGTCAACATTGCAAGTTTTTCTCGTTAGATTTCACCTCATTCCACTTTTTTTAATGTTCTTTTTTATTTTTACAATAGTATTTCCAGAATGTGTGGCGGGGCCGGTAAACAATTAGCTGCGGGCCGCAAATGGCCCCCGGGCCGCACTTTGGACACCCCTGGTATATACCGTATTTTTCGGACTATAAGTGGCAGTTTATTTTCATAGTTTGGCCGGGGGTGCGACTTATACTCAGGAGCGACTTATGTGTGAAATTATTAACATATTACCGTAAAATATCGAATAATATTATTGATCTCATTCACGTAAGAGACTAGACGTATAAGATTTCATGGGATTTAGCGATTAGGAGTGACAGATTGTTTGGTAAACGTATAGCATGTTTTATATGTTATAGTTATTTGAATGACTCTTACCATAATATGTTACGTTAACATACCAGGCACGTTCTCAGTTGGTTATTTATGCCTCATATAACGTACACTTATTCAGCCTGTTGTTCACTATTCTTTATTTATTTTAAATTGCCTTTCAAATGTCTATTCTTGGTGTTGGATTTTATCAAATACATTTCCCCAAAAAATGCGACTTATACTCCAGTGCGACTTATATATGTTTTTTTCCTTCTTTATTATGCATTTTCGGCCGGTGCGACTTATACTCCGAAAAATACGGTATTATATACAAATATAATATAATATATCAGTATATATTATATACTGTATATATAATATGTAAATATTACATATATTTTATATTGCTATTATTGTAAATTTTTAGTCTACTTTATACCTGCATTATCCTTCCCATTCTTACCCTTTCCATCCGTTGTAACTGAGCTACTGTGTGGAACAATTTCCCATGTGGATCAATAAAGTTTGTCTAAATTGAAGTCTATATTAAAAGTTTGCAGTCTCGCTGCAAGATTTTACCATAAAATATACAGTGTTTTTTACAGCATATTATTTTAAATGGAAAAACCGGACCACTGTATATTTACAATAACATTCTGCCAACTGAGCAGCTGATAGTTTTTTTTTTACTGTAAAATCTATTGCCATTCTTACAGTGCACAATTTGATGGAGAACTTGTTGCATTCTTCGATAATGTCAAAGTCTAAAAGGTGTAGTACATTTATTTTTACTGTTAAAAAGGGAAATAACAAATAATCTGGTAAGAAAAGATAAACATTCATATGGCCCCATTTATCGCGGTTTACCTGACACATGAAACATGACAAATTTGGGGGGCGGGGTGCACTCTCCACTTTGGCCGCCAGATGGCAGTAGTGTGTTAAATATCTTGAAATGTGTTTTGTGGCAGTTCCAACTTTGACCACAGCGTCAGCTTGCTATGTAGAGTGGCGCTTTCCATCATTTCAACAGACCGCATTGCAAAACTCTAATAATAATAATTAGAGATGTCCGATAATATCGGTCTGCCGATATTATCGGCCGATAAATGCGTTAAAATGTAATATCGGAAATTATCGGTATCGGTTTTTTTATTATCAGTATCGTTTCTGTTATTAATATTCTGGTTCCTACATTATATATCAATATATATCAATACAGTCTGCAAGGGATACAGTCCGTAAGCACACATGATTGTGCGTGCTGCTGGTCCACTAATAATACTAACCTTTAACAGTTAATTTTACAAATTTTCATTAATTACTAGCTTCTATGTAACTGTTTTTATATTGTTTTACTTTCTTTTTTATTCAAGAAAATGTTTTTAATTTATTTATCTTATTTTATTTGATTAATTTTTTTAAAAAGTACCTTATCTTCACCATACCTGGTTGTCCAAATTAGGCATAATAATGTGTTAATTCCACGACTGTATATATCGGTTGATATCGGTATCGGTAATTAAAGAGTTGGACAATATCGGCATATCGGATATCGGCAAAAAGCCATTATCGGACATCCCTAATAATAATAATAGATTTTATTTGTAGAAAGCACTTTACATTGAGCAAACAACCTCAAAGTGCTACAGTGTATTGAAAAAAATAAAAATAATAAAAAGATAATAAAAATGTGAAAAAAAAATAGAAACTAGAACAGCCTAATAGCTAGAACTAGTATGCATATATCTATAAGAAGGATTTTTTTAAAAATAAGGGTTTTTAAGCCTTTTTTAAAAGCATCCACAGTCTGTAGTGACCTCAGGTGGTCAGGGAGAGCATTCCAAAATGATAAACACCAAGATCCACCAAGGAATATGGCCAGATGAATCCTTTCCCTACTGTACCTTCTTCTGACTCCTAGGGCGCCACCGGAGAGAGGGGCCCCGCTGGGCCAGCCGGTGCGATCGGACAGCCAGGGCGGCCCGGTAACGTGGGGCCCGCGGGGCCGATGGGAGAGAAAGGCGATCCGGTAAGATACCAAACCTTTCCCAGTTTAGTTGGCACATGGATTTAATGACGTAAGTGAGATCATGGTGGTGCTCTTTGTTCTAAAGGGAGACAAGGGACCTGTGGGACCGGCCGGGCAAGACGGGGAACAAGGATCTTTGGGGCCACCAGGGCCGGTGGGGCCACTCGGGCCTCCGGGAGAGGATGGTGACAAGGTATACCTTTTGTCTTGTCACTGAAGTGGCGCCCTCAAAGATTTACACTTTTTTTTACGTTCCACAAAGGCAGTGTTTTTCAACCTTTTTTGAGCCAAGGCACATGTTTTTCATAAAAAAAATACAGAGGCACACCATCAACAGAAAAGGTTAAAAAATGAAACTCCACCAGGTTGTCGTACCTTATTTTGAGTTTGTTGTTGTTTTCTGTGTGTAGTGCTTTAGTTCCTGTCTTGCGCTGTTTTTTTGGTGACTCTTCCTGTTTTGTTGGTGTTCTTGTAGCAGCTTCACGCCTTCCTTTGAGCGCTATTGCCCGCACCTGCTTTGTTTTCGCAAACAAGACTATTTAAGTTGTGCGTACGCTATCTTTCTTTGTGGGGACATTGTTGATTGTCATGTCATGTACGGATGTACTTGTGGACGCTGTCTCTGCTCCACACGCTGTAAGTTTTTGCTGTCGCCCAGCATTCTGTTTTTGTTTACTTTGTAGCCAGTTCAGTTTCACTTTTGTCTTGCATAGCCATCCCTACGATTCAGTGCCTTTTCCTAGCGGGACTTGCCTTTTGTTCATTTTTGGTTTAAGCGTTACATACCTTTTTACCTGCACGCTGTCTCCTGCTGTGCTCTGCATATTGGGATCACGACAAACCATCCTCGACGCGTTCCGACTTCTACAAAGCAATGAACTACCTGCTGCGACCTACTGATATGGAGTTATCTTAGTTGATACATAGTTACCCTGCCAAGTAGAGATGTCCGATATCGGACTGCCGATATTATCGGCCGATAAATGCTTTAAAATGTAATATTGGAAATTATCGGTATCGGTTTCAAAAAGTAAAATGTATGACTTTTTAAAATGCCTCTGTGTACACGGACGTAGGGAGAAGTACAGAGCGCCAATAAACCTTAAAGGCACTGCCTTTGCGTGCCGGCCCAATCACAGAATATCTACGGCTTTTCACACACACAAGTGAATGCAATGCATACTTGGTCAACAGCCATACAGGTCCCACTGAGGGTGGCCGTATAAACAACTTTAACACTGTTACAAATATGCGCCACACTGTGAACCTACACCAGGGATGGGCAATTAATTTTTACCGGGGGCCGCATGAGCAACCCGGCCACTGCTGGAGGGCCACATCGACAATATTTCAATTAAATTTTGCTCAATATTATTTTTGACATATACCGTAAGATAAATAATAATAATAATAATAATAATTAATAATAATAGTAATACTTCAACATAGTGTGTGTAACAGCATTCCATGACTAATATAAATAAATTAACATGAATAATAAATGACAGTAAAATAAGCACACGTATGACTGAGGAGTCATAGTGTAACTTTGTGTGGTGTTTGAGTTGTCCGACTTTTTGTGTGGCCATAAACGCACCAGTGGTTTAGTGGTATGCGTGTTGGTGACAGATGACAAGTTGGTTTTGGCCTGGTTTGTACGGCAGAAAATGACTAGTTTTTCGAGATAGGAGTGTTTTACTCATGTTTTTGGTGTGGTTATGACCGAATATAAACAGTTTTGCTTAATAAAGTGATCGATATAATTCCTGTCCTCGAAGCATCTCGATAGACGTTACAATAATTGAACGGTGTTCAATTGAACGGTGTTGACGAACACCGTTAGGGCCGCTTGTTGTCACTGTCACTCAAAGTTGCATTGCAAAATTACATAGAATAAATATGTTTATTTTGTTTAGAATTCAGATGGGATTTGATTTGGTGCGCGGCATATATTTGCTGCGCGCAGCGGACGCTTGAGCAGTGCGCAATTGCGCAGGCACGCACCTTAGAGGGAACGTTACTAGGCAGTCCATGTCTTGTTGGAAACACGCCATTCGTCATCAACTTTTCTCTTTTTAGCGTCCCGGGTGTAAACCGTGCATCACATGTCGCTGCATGTGCACCTTCACTCGCAGGTTACACACGGACACACGCCCATAAATAATACTTTTCAAAATAAAAGCAGCACAGTTGTATTGCCTCACGCGGGACGGACAGGGACGCACAAAGGGCCGGATGCGGCCCGGGGGCCGCAGAATGCCCAGGTCTGACCTACACCAAACAAGAATGACAAACACATTTCGGGAGAACATCCGCACCGTAACACAACATAAACACAACAGAACAAATACCCAGAACCCCTTGCAACACTAACTCCTCCGGGACGCTACAATATACACCTCCCACATAATAATGTGTTAATTCCACGACTATATATGTCGGTATCGGTTGATATCGGAATCGGTAATTAAGAGTTGGACAATATCGGATATCGGCAAAAAAGCCATTATCAGACATCTCTACTGCCAAGCTCTACACAGTACAGGCAGTAGACAACGGCACATTATTTTAATTATTGATCTGCAAAAAATATTTTTTGGACCAATTACCGTAATTTCCGGACTATAAGCCGCACCAGCTAAATTTAGGGGAAAATACAGATTGCTCCATATACAGTGGGGCAAAAAAGTATTTAGTCAGCCACCCATTGACAATCAATGGGTGGCTGACTAAATACTTTTTTGCCCCACTGTATAAGCCGCACCTGACTATAAGCCGCAGGGTTTTGATGTGTAATTAGCGTAGTATATAAGGGTTCCTGCTACCACGGAGGGGATTGTCGGGACAGAGATGACTGTTTGGGAACGCAAAGAGTCCCATTTATTAATAATAAATCTTTCAATCATTCAATCAAACTTTCACATCTTTGACATGGCGAACAGCATTCGTGCAGAGTACAAATAATACAACGGTGCAAAGTAATACAAAGTGCTCGCCTGTACGTTATCAAAATAACCAGCCTACCGGTATATGAAAAGTCAGTCTTTAATCATTGTGTCATCGTCTTCCTCCTGCGTACTAAAACCACCGAAATCCTCTTCGTCGGTGTCGGAGAAGAACAGGCCGTAAATAAGCCGCACCCTTGTATAAGCCGCAGGGACCAGAACGAGGGGAAAAAGTAGCGGCTTATAGTCCGGAAATTACGGTAGGTGAAGTTGCATAATTTCCCACGGCACCCCAGACAATATCTCACGCGGCACAGTGGTTGAAAAACACTGCACTAAGTAACCCTACGGCACTTGAGGAATGGAAAATAACTGCATGCATGTATATTTATCTCCACCAGGGTGAGACGGGAGGACCCGGCCAGAAGGGGAGCAAAGGAGATAAAGGAGAAGCAGTGAGTATGAGTTTCATTTCAAGAATCTCTCTTATGTAAGCGACTCACACCAGCAGACGGTAAAGGACGTCCCAACTGCCTAATTGGTTTGGGACAAGTCATCATGATAACAGTTTGTCTCCACAATGCACCCCGCCGTATAATGAGCAGATGGCTCTAATCAGTATCTAATAGTCAGTCTCCCTTTCAGGGACCCCCAGGACCTATCGGGGCTCAAGGACCTGTGGGCCAGCCAGGATCGCACGTACGTCACAAACGTGGGAATGTGTACGGAGCGCCCAGGTCCGACTTTGTGTGTTGCGCTTCAGGGGGCAGATGGCGAGCCAGGCCCTCGCGGGCAGCAGGGAATGAACGGGGCAAAAGGAGATGAAGGATTGAGGGGATTTAAGGGAGGAAATGGTCCAGCAGGCCTACAGGTGATACTGATTCATTGATTGCGTAATCAAGCTGCAGCATTTAATGACATGGTCTTATCTACAGGGAATGCCAGGACTACCAGGAGAGAAAGGAGAAAGTGGGCACGTGGGCTCAATGGTGAGTTATCTTATTTTTACATATTTATTGTCTAGCAAAAAAAAAAATCAACATTCCCAGATGAGTTTAAGACAGGATTCAATTAATAACACATAACAGACAGAATTCTTAACATTTATTAATTATCATAATCCGTTATTTTGCTCTTCTCGTGTAGATTCATGTGTAAATGTTGCTCCAAATCTTCATTTCGGAGCCAAAGCTTCAACAAAATTTTATATTTGGACAAACTTTAATGATCCCCAAGGGAAATTGTTTGACACACTAGTTAATTACAAGAAGAAAATATATAAAACATTCCAAAAAGCACCAAAAAAGACGAAAAATTATCAAATAAAATTTTATAAACAATACCAACTATACAAAAGCGATTAAAAATTATGAATATACAAAAGTGGTAAAGAAAAAACAATTCCAACTGTATAAAAAGTGATGAAAATAGTATCAACTATACAAAAGCGATAGAAATAAACAATATAAACTATACAAAAGTGATGGAGTGAAGTGAATATTTATATAGCATTTTTTCTCTATAAGAAATGATAACAACTATTCAAAAGTGATACAAAAAAATTATAACAACTATACAAAAGTAATTAGAAATTAACAATGTAAACTATACAAAAATGATAAAAATAAAAAATACCAACTATACAACGTGATAGAAATAAACAATATCAACTATAAAAAAGTGACAAAATAAACAATAATAACTATACAAAAGCGATAGAAATAAACAATATAAACTATACAAAACTGATAAGAAATGATAACAACTATTCAAAAGTGATCCAAGAAATTATAACAACTATACAAAAGTGATAAAACATTTTTATAACAACTATACAAAAGCAATTAGAATTTAACAATATAAACTATACAAAAATGATTTTTAAAAAAATACCAACTATACAAAGTGATAGAAATAAACAATATCAACTATAAAAAAGTGACAAAATAAACAATAACGATACAAAAGTGATAGAAATAAAAAATATAAACTATACAAAACTGATAAGAAATGATAACAACTATTCAAAAGTGATACAATAAATTATAACAACTATACAAAAGTGATAAAACATTTTTATAACAACTATACAAAAGCAATTAGAATTTAACAATATAAACTATACAAAAATGATTTTTTTTTAAAATACCAAATATACAAAGTGATAGAAATAAACAATATCAACTATAAAAAAGTGACAAAATAAACAATAACGATACAAAAGCGATAGAAATAAAATATATAAAATATACAAAACTGATAAGAAATGATAACAACTATTCAAAAGTGATACAAGAAATTATAACAACTATACAAAAGTGATAAAACATTTTTATAACAACTATACAAAAGCAATTAGAATTTAACAATATAAACTATACAAAAATGATTTTTTTTAAAAATACCAACTATACAAAGTGATAGAAATAAACAATATCAACTATAAAAAAGTGACAAAATAAACAATTATAACTATACAAAAGCGATATAAACAATATACAAAACAAATACAAAAAATAATATCTATACAAAAGCTAATCGAAATAAACAGTATAAACTAAACTAAACTGATAAATGATAACTATACAAAAGCGATTAAAAATTAACAATATAAACTATACAAAAATGATTAAAAAAAAAAAAAAAAACTACAAAAGTGATGAAGTGAATTATATTTATATAACGTTTTGTCTCTAGAGAATCAAAGCACTTTAAATAGTGAAACCCATTATCTACAGCCTTTAAGCTACATTTAAACCGCTGACAAAAATGAACATTACCAACTATACAAAGGCGATAGAAATAAACAATTAAAACTATACAAAAGCGATAGAAATAAACAATATAAACTAAACTAAACTGATTAAGATGATAACAACTATAGAAAATAAATGATAAATTCACAATATACAGTATTGTACCGTTTTTTATTCATTATTACTGCGATACTATAGTAGTACCGGTATACCGTACAACCCTAAGGTTGACTATAGACTACAATTAATTAAACGGTTCACGTAGTTACAAATTAGGCAAAGAAACATAATTACTAATAGACAAGCAATGAATATGAATAAAAAGTAAATACAATTAAAATTGACACTATATACAAAGAAAGGTGCAGTAACGTTGGGCAACCCTTTACTTTATCGTTTGCTTTATGATATTCACATGCTGTCTCTTTAAGGTCTTGTTCCATTAAAAAAAATAAAAAAAGGGTTTTCTCCTTGTTTTCACTGAATGTCCTGTAAAGCACATTCTCAGTGAGTTTTGCCCGGAGCAGATTACAATATAATCTGCATCTGTGACGAGCTGATGTCAGCTCAACATGAAAGAAAGTTGCAGTTTAACTGTCCAGTGCTCCCCCTCCCCCCCACACACTTCTTTTTTGCTTACGGGGATCACATCTTCATGCATTCGCCTCATTATTATTTATCAGCATTTTCTTCTGCAATGCAGATAAACTGTACATTTCCCTTTCTTACTTTTTAGAGGGCGATGACACGATAGGGCAGACAGTACACAGGCAGTCCTTCACAGCTCATTACTTTTTCAACCAGTTCTGCCATAGGTAGTTCTATAGTGACACACCTTGTCAGCCCTCACTTACAACAGCCATGAATGTTGTACGCTTGGATGACAAATGATGGGTCGCTGTCTTGGATGTTGCATGGATGCACTGCTCTGGCTAGATTAGTCTCAGTATTGTTTAGACTTGATTTAAGATGGCAGACTGAAGAGTATTCTTATGTCGTAGTTCAGTCTCTGCTATTCTGCTCCACCCGGGAATTGAACCTGGGTCGTCCGCATGAAAGCCCGGGCTGATAGCCAGCACTGCCCTTGAGGTTGTCAGGGAGTGATGTTTACCAACGTACACTGACTGGCCTTATACAACCAAGCTAAAGGCCTGGGCTATCAACTCGATAGCCAGCACTACTCTTAAAGTTGTCAGGGAGTGAGGTTTACCAATGTACACTGACTGGCTTTTAACAACCAAAGCTAAAGGACTGGGCTATCAACTCGATAGCCAGCACTATTAAAGTTGTCAGGGAGTGAGGTTTACCAACGTACTCTGACTGGCCTTTAACAATCGAGCTAAAGGCCTGGGCTATCAACTCGATAGCCATCAACTCGATAGCCAGCACTACTCTTAAAGTTGTCAGGGAGTGAGGTTTACCAACGTACACTGACTGGCCTTATACAACCAAGCTAAAGGCCTGGGTTATCAACTCGATAGCCAGCACTACTCTTTAAGTTGTCAGGGAGTGAGGTTTACCAATGTACACTGACTGGCTTTTAACAACCAAAGCTAAAGGCCTGGGCTATCAACTCGATAGCCAGCACTACGCCTAAAGTTGTCAGGGAGTGAGGTTTACCAACGTACTCTGACTGGCCTTTAACAACCGAGCTAAAAGCCTGGGCTATCAACTTGATAGCCAGCACTACGCTTAAAGTTGTCAGGGAGTGAGGTTTACCAACGTACACCGGCTGGCCTCGTAACAACCGAGCTAAAAGCCTGGGCTATCAACTCGATAGCCAGCACGACTCTTAAAGTTGATCTTTCAAAGGTACTCTACTGGAGTCAACAAGCTCGGCAGAGTCTTGCTCCCTACTACCATCAATAAAAGGCTAACGTTGAAGGCTGTCGTGCTAGTTCGCTGTTATTCACTGAACAACAACAACAACAAAATGAGAAGACTTGCATAGACTGTTGTTCACCTGGCAAAAAAGGTTGCATGCTGTCGCTAATTATCTGATTGTGGAATTCCGTATCATTGTGTGGAAGCACACACGGCTGTCCATATCAAAATGAAAGGTTTGGTTGTTATCAGGAGTCATCAACAATTGAGAACAGAGAAATGGGTAGTGGAGATAGATAGATAGATAGATAGATAGATAGATAGATAGATAGATAGATTGATAGATGATAGATAGATAGATAGATAGATAGATAGATAGATAGATAGATAGATAGATAGATAGATAGATAGATAGATAGATAGATAGATAGATAGATAGATAGATTGATTGATTTTTATTGCGGTTTTGAAGGAGGATAGAGATGCCCTTTCTTTTATACCTGTTGGGAGCGCATTCCACATTGATGTGGCATAGAAAGAGAATGAGTTAAGACCTTTGTTAGTTCGGAATCTGGGTTTAACATGATATTCGGTTTCTTGTGAGTATATACCCTTCACAGCCGATGTGGGGGGGCGCCACCTAAAATCTT
Source organism: Entelurus aequoreus (assembly GCF_033978785.1). Classification (NCBI taxonomy): domain Eukaryota; kingdom Metazoa; phylum Chordata; class Actinopteri; order Syngnathiformes; family Syngnathidae; genus Entelurus; species Entelurus aequoreus. Next base: position 2,373,991 of record NC_084749.1, on the reverse strand, counting down.
GCCTAGGGCGCCAGATTGGTTAGGGCCGGGCCTGAGCAAAAGTATGATGAAAGACACAAACAACAAGATGAGAAACAACTGTCTCCATGAATGGAAAGTGAAAATTGATACAGAGAAAAAGCCTGGCATGGGGGGCGACAGAGAGGAAGTAAGCGGAGCAATGGAGTGGAAGGAAGAGGCGGGCCACTGGCTGCGAGAAGGAAGACGCCGTGACAGCTGCTAATCAGATTAGCCTGAGCCTTGGCTGACTAATGAGCATCCTCCTTTGTGACAGTGATCTTCGCCGCGCCGTCGACCATGAGCACACGCTCCAGCAGCTTCTCTACAGCCTCTCTGCTTCCACGGCCAAATGATGCTGCGACATAGAGCCAGAACAAAAAAAAAACAACACAAAAAAATGCAGCCGGCGAGGCTTGCCAAGGACACTTGGGAGACCTTCATTCATGTCTGCATGTTACGGATCAAGAAGTCTCCCAAACGTGTCCCCGTGTGCTGTGTCACACACGCTGTCCTCGCCGCACAGCTCGCACCTCTCCAGCTCCAGCTGAAACACCGAGCTCGCTTAGGATTAATTGCTTGGCCCTCTGTAGAGCCGCACTGAGCAGTCCAATCACGTCCTCACGCTGTTGGCTGAGAGAATATGGTCTGTTCATAACAGCCTTCTTATTACTAACTGGGCGACTGACTGAGGGAGAGAGAGAGTGTGGCACTGGGGCAAATGAGAAAACTCAAACTCTGTCTGGACTCGATGTCTTTATCACATCACGGATATTATGATTAAGGCTGTCTTCACATTCCCCGTTCCGAACGCTGGTGTGGACCAGAAAAGAAGCTTAGTGGTTTCTATAATAATGTACGGCCACTCCAAAATTCGAAACCAATAAGTAGGTTATTGTTATTAGTAAACATTGCTAGATTGACACTCTTAGATTTGACAAAAAGCTTCTTAAAGATACTTTAACACGCACAGACATAGATGTAGAGAGCAGAGAGTCGCCACTTTCAATGCATTTCATCCTACTTACTGGTCATTTCTGCATGCTTTTTGCTGTCATTTTAACAATGGTCTATGTCAGGGGTCGGCAACCCGCGGCTCCGGAGCCGCATGCGGCTCCTTGACCACTCTGATGCGGCTCAGCTACATACATGTCGACCCCCCCGATTTTCCCAGGAGATTTATGGATCTCAGTGTCTCTCATAGATTACTCCCAGGGAAAAAATAATCCTATTTACACTCTAATTACTAAATAAAGGGCGTGCCCTAATTGCACTGCAGTAATTGTCCTCTATAACATTTACATACAGCGTGCCAGTCCAGCCACATGTTGCATGTTGTTATTACTTGCACACACAGGAGACAGCAAAGCATACTTAGTCATCAGCCACACAGCTTACACTGACGGTAGCCGTATCAAACAACTTTAACATTGTTACGTTACAAATATGCGCCACACTGTGAACCCACACCAAAAAAGAATGAAAAACACATTTCTGGAGAACATCCCACCGTAATACAACATAAACACAACACAACCATTACCCAGAATCCCATGCAGTCCTAACTCTTCCGGTCTACATTATACACCCCCGCTACCACCAAATCCCCCCACACATCAACCCTCCCCCCCTCTCCGTGCGTTGGTTGAGCGGAAGAGTTAGGGCTGCATGGGATTCTGGGTATTGGTACCGTCAGTGTAAGATGTGTGGCTGCTGAGTTAGTACGCCTTGCTGTCACTTACGTGAGCAAGCAGAAATTGCATTCTACGTGTGGTCGAGCAGGTACACTGTTAGGGCAGGCTGTAGAGTCCGCCAAATGCGGCGTCATCACGCTCTGATATTCGGGAGTCTCCCGGGAAAAATGATAAGGTTGGCAAGTATGACGCTATCAAGCGCCATTCATTCAAAACTCGCGGGCTGCACTAACATCAAATTTCCACATTAAAGTGCGTGCCGGTGCGTGTGTCGGAGACCCCTGGTTAACATAGCACAAAGCATTTAAGCTTTGTATGCAGTGTTTTTCATTTTAAAAAAAATTTTGTGGCTCCCATTACTTTCTTTAATTTGTGAAACTTGCCAAAATGGCTCTTTGAGTGGTAAAGGTTGCCGACCCCTGGTCTATGTCAAGGGTGTCAAACTCGTCTTAATTGAGGGCCATATCTAGGGATGATGTTTGATAAGAAATTATCGAGTTCGAGCCCATTATCGAATCCTCTTATCGAACCGATTCCTTATCGATTCTCTTATCGATTCCAGATAGGTTGTTGTATATGGAAAAAAACACAATATTTGGTTAAACAAAAGCTCACTTTTATTTTATAAGAAAAAAATAAAATAAAATAAATAAATAAATATTGTTACCCCCCTAAAAATTAAAATATATATATATATATATTGACTGTTGTTACCCAAAGTATATTAAGTGGGATTTTTCAGAAAAACAAATATATACAGTAACACAAAAACAACCTGTCTCTGTTAGGGATGATGTTTGATAAGAAATTATCGAGTTCGAGCCCATTATCCAATCCTCTTATCGAACCGATTCCTTATCGATTCTCTTATCGAGTCCAGATAGGTTGTTGTATATGAACAAAAACCCCACAATATTTGGTTAAACAAAAGCTCACTTTTATTTTATAAGAAGAAAAAAATAAAAATAAATATTGACTGTTACCCCCCTAAAAATAAAAATAAATTAAAAAATATTGACTGTTGTTAACCAAAGTATATTAAGTGGGATTTTTCAGAAAAAACAAATATATACAGTAACACAAAAACAACCTGTCTCTGTTAGGGATGATGTTTGATAAGAAATTATCGAGTTTGAGCCTATTATCGAATCCTCTTATCGAACCGATTCCTTATCGATTCTCTTATCGATTCCAGATAGGTTGTTGTATATGGAAAAAAACACAATATTTGGTTTAACAAAAGCTCACTTTTATTATGTAAGAAAAAAATAAAATAAATAAATAAATATTGACTGTTACTCCCCTAAAAAAATGAAAAATAAATAAATATTGGCTGTTGTTACCCAAAGGATATTAAGTGGGATTTTTCAGAAAAACAAATATATACAGTAACACAAAAACAACCTGTCTCTGTTAGGGATGATGTTTGATAAGAAATTATCGAGTTCGAGCCCATTATCGAATCCTCTTATCGAACCGATTCCTTATTGATTCTCTTATCGATTCCAGATAGGTTGTTGTATATGGAAAAAAACACAATATTTGGTTTAACAAAGGCTCACTTTTATTTTATAAGAAAAAAATAAAATAAAATAAATAAATAAATATTGACTGTTACCCCCCTAAAAATTAAAAAATATATATATATATTGACTGTTGTTACCCAAAGTATATTAAGTGGGATTTTTCAGAAAAACAAATACATACAGTAACACAAAAACAACCTGTCTCTGTTAGGGATGATGTTTGATAAGAAATTATCGAGTTCGAGCCCATTATCCAATCCTCTTATCGAACCGATTCCTTATCGATTCTCTTATCGATTCCAGATAGGTTGTTGTATATGGAAAAAAACACACAATATTTGGTTAAACAAAAGCTCACTTTTATTTTATAAGAAAAAAATAATAATAATAAATATTGACTGTTACCCCCCTAAAAATAAAAAAAAATAAAAAATATTGACTGTTGTTACCCAAAGTATATTAAGTGGGATTTTTCAGAAAAACTAATATATACAGTAACACAAAAACAACCTGTCTCTGTTAGGGATGATGTTTGATAAGAAATTATCGAGTTCAAGCCCATTATCCAATCCTCTTATCGAACCGATTCCTTATCGATTCTCTTATCGATTCCAGATAGGTTGTTGTATATGGAAAGAAACACAATATTTGGTTAAACAAAAGCTCACTTTTATTTTATAAGAAAAAAAAATAAAAAATAAATATTGACTGTTACCCCCATAAAAAAATAAAAAATATTGACTGTTGTTACCCAAAGTATATTAAGTGGGATTTTTCAGAAAAACAAATATATACAGTAACACAAAAACAACCTGTCTCTGTTAGGGATTATGTTTGATAAGAAATTATCGAGTTCGAGCCCATTATCGAATCCTCTTATCGAATCCTCTTATCGAACCGATTCCTTATCGATTCTCTTATCGAGTCCAGATAGGTTGTTGTATATGGAAAAAAAACACACAATATTTGGTTTAACAAAAGCTCACTTTTATTATATAAGAAAAAAATAAAATAAATAAATAAATATTGACTGTTACCCCCCTAAAAATAAAAAAAAATAAAAAATATTGACTGTTGTTACCCAAAGGATATTAAGTGGGATTTTTCAGAAAAACAAATATATACAGTAACACAAAAACAACCTGTCTCTGTGGTCACTATAGGTGTATAAATAATAATATAGTGTTAAATAAAATCAGTCCCTTGGGCACAAAGCTGAAAATAATACAGCTCTCCAAAAAGTGCACTTCTGCTGCTATTGGAACATACTAACTACACACACTATGACACTAAGAACACCACAGTCATCGATCAACAATTTGTCTTCCCTTACATGAGAGCGAAGCCTGGCAATAATTGCATATTGCCTGTTCTGCCCTCACTATACGTGTTGAGGTTATACAGCTTGGCAGACCGCTAACAAACAATCCAAGACGTCTAATAAAGTTCCAAAGCAGATTAATCCATTTAGGCTCTTTATTGTTGTTGATCTTGCTTTGTCTTTTCCTATCTTTACTTTTGTCTTGCACTGGACTGTTTTTTTTTTTTTTTAAACTGAAATACACACAATGACAAATGTATAAGCTATGTGATTCATTTAACATACTGAAATGTAATACACAATATGTAAATATTAGCTTCACACAAATATACAGTACTATCATCAAACAAATACTTCTGAGTGTTGAAACTATTTCGATGGTGGAAATACACGAATGGCAGCCATTTTAAGTCCTCAAAACATCCATTGAAACAGTGCACAAACATCGTTTTTCAATAGACATCTTACTATCAAATTGAAACACTTTCCACCGTAATATTGAGTTATATAAACAAGTTAAACAGTTTACTTACAGTCTTATCTTTTCCAAGGCTTGTAGGAGCTAACACAACTTGTCTACTGCTCAATTGTCTCATGAACTGAACTGACTCGCCAACCCGGAAGTGCCCAAACAAATGACGCATAGTTTTTTCATATCGCCACAAGGTGTCAGTAAGAGTCTACAATCAAATGGGCATAACATTGCAGGTCCCACAGAGGGCATTTCCTGTGGGAAGGGATTCGTTCTCAGGGATTCGAATAAAGAAGCAACTCTTTTTCTTTACTATAGTGGTCTCCAAAACGGGTACGGGTTCTCAAAAAGGGATTCGAGTCCGAGGACTCGGTTCTTTTCTTGTCAAACAACCGGGAAAACCGGTTTCGAGCATCATCCCTAGCCATATCGTAGTTATGTTTGCCCTCAGAGGGCCACTTCTGACAGTGAATGATACTATTACACAATTGCCTATGCATCTGATGATTTGTTTTTTTATGTACAATGTAGTGTTGTCCCGATACCAATATTTTGGTACCGGTACCAAAATTATTTCGATACTTTTTGGTACATCCATTACACCAGCCCTGGGCAATTATTTGGACTCGGGGGGCCAAATTTAGAGGAAAAAATGTGTCTGGTGGCCAATATATCTATCTATTTATGTATGTATACCCAAAATCTGCTGTACAGTATGTGTGCTTGGGTCCTAATTTTAAGAACACTAATACAAAACCTCACAATAATGTCTGATTGAATGCTGAAAACGTTATGAGAGACCTCCTTGGAACACGGAATGGAGTTTAAAATGTCTTTACTGAACAAGACACCCAGAATGTACATGAAAACAAAGAATGTGGGATTTACAATATTGACTATGAAGGATAAAACACTGAATACTGACAACATATGAACGTCACACCCCCTCTCCATCCACATATTTTACAATTAAGGGAAATGCAACAAACACAGCGAAATATGAACACGAAGGGTAAAAAAAACCAACTACGATCTGATATATGTGATATACCACTAAGCTTTAGAACTTTGTTGTAAAAATCTCCTTCCGCGTCTGTCCCTGACACCCACATTTCAGGCTCTGGAAACACTCTGTGGAAACACTGCTTGGTGCCTCGTCTGAGCTGCTGTGTCTTACATTACCATAGTAACTAATTAGATGACGATAGTAACTAATTAGATGACGATAGTAACTAATTAGATGACCATAGTAACTAGTAGGGGTGTGGGAAAAAATCGCTTCGAATTCAAATCGCCATTCTCACGTTGTACGATTCAGTATCGATTCTCATTTTTCAAAAATCGATTTTCTTTTTCTTTTAATTTTAATTTTTTATTTTTTATTAATCAATCCAACAACACAATACACAGCAATATCATAACAATGCAATCCAATTCCAAAACCAAACCCGACCCAGCAACACTCAGAACTGCAATAAACAGAGCAATTGAGAGGAGACACAAACACGACACAGAACAATCCAATAGTAGTGAAACAAAAATGAATATTATCAACAACAGTATCAATATTAGTGACAATTTCAACATAGCAGTGATTAAAAATCCCTCATTGACATTATCATTAGACATTTATAAAAAAAATAATAAGAAAATAAAAGAACAATAGTGCCACAGTGGCTTACACTTGCATCGCATCTCATAAGCTTGACAACACACTGTGTCCAATACTTTCACAAAGATAAAATAAGTCATATTTTTGGTTAATTTAATAGTTAAAACAAATTTACATTATCTCAATCAGTTGATAAAACATTGTCCTTTACAATTATAAAAGCTTTCTACAAAAATCTACTACTCTGCTTGCATGTCAGCAGACTGGGGTAGATCCTGCTGAAATCTATGTATTCCATGAATAGAGAATTGTTTTGAATCGGAAAAACATCGTTTTTGAATCGAGAATCGCGTTGAATCGAAAAAATCGATTTATAATCGAATCGTGACCCCAAGAATCGATATTGAATCGAATCGTGGGACACCCAAAGATTCGCAGCTCTAGTATATCATACAAAAGCACAGATTCCAACCATTTATATACTTAGTATAGTTGAAGACTTACGGTCATTAGAAAACATGAGTGCACGTCATAATGGCAGCTACACTTCCCATCTTAAACATCTAAAACAATTATTTGGGAATGTCCGGCGGGCCAGATTGAAAAGCTTAACGGGCCGCATGTGGCCCCCGGGCCTTAATTTGCCCAGGTCTGCATTACACCAACTCCTTAAACCTCACTCTCATCCAGGTCACGGCACCAATGTAACAGTCAAGCTTTGGGCCCGAATGAGAATGATTTAATTAGCCATTGAGCTGTCAACTCATTGTCCAGCACAGCTCTTGAGGTGTTGGGAAAATACGATTTACACGACGTATTGTTGTACAGCCACACCAGCTGGCATTTATTACACTCGTCTCCTTTAAGCTCTTCTCTAATCCGGGTCACGGCACCAATGCAACAGTCAAGCCCTCGTGCACGTTAGCCCACTTGTTTGGTGCACACCAGGCGTGTTCACACCTGAACAAAGAAACTGAAACAGGGTTCCTTTTAACCCAACCAAATAAGTCATTTTTGACCAATGAGATGCTTTAATGTTTTATTATTATATTATCACTCTAACAAAAACTTTGAATTTGTCTCTTACAGGGACCTCCAGGACAGCACGGCCCCAGGGGACCCCAGGGGCCGATTGGTGCAGAGGTAAGAGTCACCGTTCAGATTGGTACATGTATTTTTTTTTTTAATCAATGAACTACAAGTCAAGAAAAGGCACCATTGCAAATGGAGTAAAAAGGTGGAATAGTACTTTTTGGTGCACTGTAATCTGAAGAGAACGCAACATAATAACAGGCTTGCTGTTCAGCCTCCATCTATTATATGTCATACTTGAAGTCTAGTGTCACTGAAACACTTCTTATTGATGTTCACCCAGCTGTAAAAAAAACATGCAATATGCAAAAGACTGTTAGTTGCATGGCTGAGTAACTCATAAAAAACATTATGGTGTCGCTAATGACAGGGTTTCCCACACATTCATTTATTTGTGGCGGCCCGCCACGAAAGAATTACGTCCGCCACAAATAAAATAAAAAAATTTAAAAAAAAATTAATTAATTTATTTATTTATTTATTTTTTGTCCTCTCCAGCTTCTCAGGCAAATCATATAGTTGATGTAGATGCCCATATAGGCTGTTCAGATTTACTTTACAAAAGAGAAGTGTAGGATACGTCTCTTGTTGCCTTATTTGTATTTGACTTTATTAAATGTATTCATATTAGAAACACAACATGTGTATATAACAAAGGGTGCAAAGTCTGCAGGCAGTAGGAAACACATGGTTAAGTGTAGGGAGTAAAACTGATGGCAGTCTAAAGTTCAAGATTTTTGGAGCTCTTTGTTCAGTGGATCAGATGTTTGATGAAGCTCTGTGTCTATCTACCACCACTACTGTTTTCTGTTTTTTTTTGTTACTGACTGTGGCAGGACACCTCTGCCTCTGTTTCACTTTATGTTGCTGGTAAATAATATGGTTGTAGTAGTAGGCTAAAGTTAAATTATTTAGTATGCACTAATTAAAGGGGCAGAGCTTTGAGACATTTTAGCTTTTATATTTTATACGATATATTTTTTGTAAGAACCACAATGATGTCGATATTATCGGCCGATAAATGCTTTAAAATGTAATATCGGAAATTAGCGATATCGTTTTTTTTATTATCGGTATCAGGTTTTTTAAATGTTTATTTTATTTTTTTAATTAAATCAACATAAAAAAACACAAGATACACTTACAATTAGTGCACCAACCCAAAAAACCTCCCTCCCCCATTTACACTCATTCACACAAAAGGGTTGTTTCTTTCTGTTATTAATATTCTGGTTCCTACATTATATATCAATATATATCAATACAGTCTGCAAGGGATACAGTCCGTAAGCACGCATGATTGTGCGTGCTGCTGGTCCACTAATAGTGCTAACCTTTAACAGTTAATTTTACTCATTTTCATTCATTACTAGTTTCTATGTAACTGTTTTTATATTGTTTTAATTTATTTTTTATTCAAGAAAATGTTTTTAATTTATTTATCTTAATTTATTTTATACATTTTTAAAAAAAAGGACCTTATCTTCACCATACCTGGTTGTCCAAATTAGGCATAATAATGTGTTAATTCCACGACTGTATATATCAGTATCGGTTGATATCGGTATCAGTTGATATCGGTACCGGTAATTAAGAGTTGGACAATATCGGAATATCGTATATCGGCAAAAAGCCATTATCGGACATCCCTACCAATAACCCTTAAAGGCACTGCCTTTGCGTGCCGGCCCAGTCACATAATATCTATGGCTTCACACACACACACACAAGTGAATGCAATGCATACTTGGTCAACAGCCATACAGGTCACACTGAGGGTGACCGTATAAACAACTTTAACACTGTTACATACATGCGCCACACTGTGAACCCACACCAAACAAGATTGACAAACACATTTCGGGAGAACATCCGCACCGTAACACAACATAAACACAACAGAACAAATACCCAGAACCCCTTGCAGCACTAACTCTTCCAGGACGCGACAATATGCACCCCCTGCTACCCCCTACCTAATTCCAAGCTGCTGTTTTGAGGCATATTAAAGAAAATAATGCACTTTGTGACTTCAATAATAAATATGGCAGCGCCATGTTGGCATTTTTTTCCATAACTTGAGTTGATTTATTTTGGAAAACCTTGTTACATTGTTTAATGCATCCAGCGGAGCATCACAACAAAATTAGGCATAATAATGTGTTAATTACACGACTGTATATATCGGTATGGTTGATATCGGAATCGGTAATTAAGAGTTGGACAATATCGGATATCGGCAAAAAAGCCATTATCGGACATCTCTAGTGATTGGTAACCAGTTCCCTCTTGCATGTATAAACTACCGTCGATCGATCATTGGATTTGGCCTTCTATGCTCATAATGCCAGTTTTAATAATCATAAAACCTGTCATTATTCACCTAAATATGGTTGTGTAAGTTTATGGAGTCGGTTTATTTCGAACATGCATACACAATTACAATACCATACATCTTATATTTCCAGTTTCACACTGCAGCATGTCCGAAAAGGAGTATCAATCAATCAATCAATCAATCAAAGTTTACTTATATATAGCCCTAAATCACGAGTGTCTCAAAGGGCTGCACAAGCCACAACGACATCCTCGGCTCAGATCCCAGTAGGAAGAGAGTAGGAAGAAGCAGAGTTTATTTAATCCTACTCCTTTTCATTGCATAGCAATTGTATCCAATTTCCTTGATCTCTGTAACAGAACAGTGAACAAATAAATATTATACCATAGTAAGCAAACAAATATTAAATACATAAATAATATTTGTCTCAATAAAAAAAGGGTTGAGGGTTAGGGTTAGGAGTTAGGGTTAGGGTTAAGGGTTAGGGTTAGGGTTCTTCTGTGTACTTTGTGAACACTTAGTTTGAACAGTGTCTTAAAGTGAATCATAATGCTGCTTTGTTGGATTTCTTTGCTTAATCCATTCCATCATTTAATTCCACATACAGAAATGCTAAAGGTTTTAAGTGTTAAGAGCATACAAATGTTTTAAATTACATTTTCCTCTACGGTTATATTTCTCCTCTTTTGTTGAGAAGAATTGTTGTACATTCTTGGCTAGCAGGTTATAGTTCGCTTTACACATCATTTTAGCTTTTTTGCAAATGCACCAAATCGTTCAATTTCAATAATTGTGATTTAATAAATGTTCTCTATATACCGTATTTCCTTGAATTGGCGCAGGGAATATAGTATTCGCACGTCTAGAATTACTGCCGGGTCAAACTCGTTTCTCAAAATAATTAACGCATGCTTGGCCTTATCGCCGGTTCATTATTAACGCCGGATCAAATTCGTTTCGCAAAATATTAATTTTATTATCGCATGTCTATAATTTTCGCCGGGTCAAACTCGTTTCGCAAAATATTTAGCATATGTCTAGAACTTCCGCCGGGTCAAATTCGTTACGTCACGAGTGACGATTTACCTGTCCTCATTTTCAAAATGGAGGAAGCTGCTTTCAGTAGTTTGCAATCGCACAAAGGAAAAAAGATAAAGAGTTATTCAGTAGGATTTAAGGTCCAAGCTATTGAATACCGGTACAGTATGCTAAAAAGAACAGTAAGCAGCTATGTTTTATTAATATACCGTAGCTGCTTGTGTCAAATACGGTATGAGTCATTAAATGACTCCCGCCTCCTGGTGGTAGAGGGCGCTAGTGATCCTTCTTGCGACTTCCGGTACTGCAGAAGAAGTGACAACACGCAGCAACAGATCGTCTCTTTTTTTTCCTCTCGCCTGAACTTTTAACATGGAGGATTACATACCGGTATCTAAAATAAAACAGTTTTCTAAACTGGACTTTCAATCGAAGCAGGAGGTAATAATTAAAGGAATATCTCCATCGAGACAGAGAGACTTTTAAAACTGAAGAAAGAAAATAAGGAAGACTTCTATAAACAAGTTATCGATGCTTTTGGTCAGAAGGAGCTGCAAATGGACTCCATTTATAAGTACAGGTAAGACCATAATAACGTTTTTTTTAATTAAATGTGCTTTTCATGATGGTATGCTTACATCACACTCAAAGCGCACGCCTAAATTTACCGCATTCCTTTTGGTAAACGCCGGAGTGAGAAGAGGTTTTAAAATAATTAGCGCATGCACGGCCATCCCGCAGGCTTCCGGTAAACGCCGGAGTGACATGAGGTTTTAAATTAATTAGCGCCCCTGCGGCTATTCAAGGAAATACGGTATGTATTATTCTGATTGATCTTTTTTGTAACACATTTAATATTATGATTATTATATCATTGATACTTCATCTACTGGGGTTAAGAATCCCCTATCTTTAAAAACCTAGTGATGCCTCTGTTTAATTAGGGGTCATTGAACGCACCACAGTTACGAGCTATCAGATGCAAAAGTGAAACTTAATTATAACTTTGCCCGATGCTGCTGTGTAACTTTTTAGGTTGGTTTCAGCCCGTTTAAAAATATAAAAAATGATCAAAATGGCCCCCAATCTTTTAATTATTCAGTATGCGACCCTCGGTGGAAAAAAGTTTGGACACTCCTGATGGAATGATCCAGTCTAGGCAGGTTTCTTTACGTTCACAGTGTATAGTTTCTTCCATTCGTCCGCAGATGCCACCTGCATCTTTGCAACTTGAATTATTGAGAGTGTCTAAGGATATAATCCCCGACACAGAGTTATATTTACAGTTGTATTAATCATTCAGCAGTATTAAGGCTATCGTCCCAGAGAGGCGGTTATATTTACCGCAGTAATGGCTGTCCATCTACAGCCTCACCAAGCTCAATTATTCAGCATGGGAGTGCAGTAAGCTGAGCTGGAGAGACAGCGGTGGCACATGAGCCATAAAAGGAGTTATACGGGTGTAAGCGGGGCCGACGGGCCATCACTCGGCGTCAGCGGCGACATGCTTTTTGTTATTTGCTCTGTAAAGCCTGAATGCAAATACCAGGCTCGACAAAGACGACAAACAACACCTGCCTCAGACTGCATCCACACTGCAAATCTGACATTTAATGTGTGTTCCTTTTTTTCCCCTGTGAGGCAAAAACTGCTGAAAGACACCACAAAAAGTAGAACAACTAAAGAGATGGGGAAACGGAATAAATATTCCAAAGCTGACCTTGTTTTTATTTGCCGATACGACTCGACTAAATTAAAAGCAGAGTTTTCAATTAGAGATGTCCGATAATGGCTTTTTTGCCGATATTCCGATTATGTCCAACTCTTAATTACCGATACCGATATGTACAGTCGTGGAATGAACACATTATTATGCCTAATTTTGTTGTGATGCCCCGCTGGATGCATTAAACAATGTAACAAGGTTTTCCAAAATAAATCAACTCAAGTTATGGGAAAAAAGTGCCAACATGGCACTGCCATATTTATTATTGAAGTCACAAAGTGCATTATTTTTCTTAACATGCCTCAAAACAGCAGCTTGGAATTTGGGACATGCTCTCCCTGAGAGAGCATGAGGAGGTTGAGGTGGGCGGGGTTGGGAGGACAGGGTTGAGGTGGGGGAGGGTTAGGGAGTAGCGGGGGTTGCATATTGTAGCGTCCCGGAAGAGTTATTGCTGCAAGGGATTCTGGGTATTTGTTCTGTTGTGTTTATGTTGTGTTACGGTGCGGATGTTCTCCCGAAATGTGTTTGTCATTCTTGTTTGGTGTGGGTTCACAGTGTGGCGCATATATGTAACCGTGTTAAAGTTGTTTATACGGCCACCCTCAGTGTGACCTGTATGGCTGTTGACCAAGTTTGCCTTGCATTCACTTGTGTGTGTGAAAAGCCGTAGATATTATGTGACTGGGCCGGCACGCAAAGGCAGTGCCTTTAAGGTTTATTGGCAATCTGTACTTCTCCCTACGTCCGTGTACACAGCGGCGTTTTAAAAAGTCTTACATTTTACTTTTTGAAACCGATACCGATAATTTCCGATAATACATTTTAAAGCATTTCTCGGCCGATATTATCGGCAGTCCGATATTATCGGCAGTCCGATATTATCGGACATCCCTAATTATAATATATTATCTAGTAGTGTAAAAGTTAATCGGTACGAACCGAAAACCGACTTTAACTTTATCCTCTTAAGGCCCAAGCTGTTTGTTTACATGCTTATTTTTATTTCTCTTTGCTATTTGGGCTTATTGGACCCTAATTAGAATAAAAACTAAGCTGAGATAGGCTCCAGCACCCCCCGCAACCCCAAAAGGGACAAGCGGTAGAAAATGGATGGATGGATCTTTTGATATGATGTACTTAGTCCATAAATACACAAACGTGTACTTCATGTTTAGTGACATGCTAATTCTTATTTTTTACCCTTTTTTTTTTCCAAATTCCATTGTATGTTATACTCTTCTGACACCACCAGATGGCAGTATAAGTGCCCACATAAGCGGCCATAAGACCCCAATTCAGTAGTGTACACACATTTTGGAAATAAGAGCTAAAAGGTGCTGTCCACACATGTGGCCACTAAGCCTAAAGAGGCTAAAGATATGAATACATCATTTGGCATGCCTCTGGATCGATCTATATCTTAGACTAGACTTCGACTTCCTTTATTGTCATTCAAATTTTAACTTTACAGTACAGATAAGAACGACATTTCGTTGCATTAAAGTTAAAGTACCAATGATTGTCACACACACACACTAGGTGTGGTGAGATTATACTCTGCATTTGACCCAATAAGGAACTGGTTCAAAATATTGCTTTCATATGTTTACACTGTCAATAGTACTCACCTTAAATACATGCGATTGGTATCGGCCAATCTCACTCATGGATGATTGGAATCGGTGGCATAAAACTCTGATTGGCACATTATTTACCATTTTCTGTCTTTCAGGGCACGGCGGGATTGTCTGGTGGAGTTGGTCAGCCAGGACTTGTTGGAGAAAAGGTCAGCATGTCCTATCAGAATTATGCAAATAAGTATTACATTTGTTTTTAACTTTTTTTTGGTTGTTTTAATTCCAGGGTGAGGACGGCGAGGCTGGAGACCCAGGGTCCGTTGGAGAGACCGGCACTGCTGTGAGTCAACTCCTCGCTGAAGCTCGATGTATTTCTTTCTTCTCAGCTTTATGACTGCATTTGTTGTCTTTGTAGGGCGTTAAAGGAGACTTGGGAGAGAAGGGGGACTCTGGACCTTCTGGTACAGCCGGACCTCCAGGAATTAGGGGAACACCAGGAGACGATGGACCTAAGGGCAATCTTGTACGTTTGTCTTGCTCAGAGAACCATTTTTATTTTGCATAACAAGGATTTTTTTTCTTTCTAAGATTACAAAAGAAATAGACTAACAATAAATGTCCACTGCAGAGAACGCTGGTTTTCAGAAGGATGGTTTGTCTATATTAACCATCGACTCATTTACATCCCAAAGGGTCCCAATGGATTCCCAGGAGACGTGGGGCCCCGTGGAGAAGCTGGTGTTAGTGTAAGTATCCTAAAAAATAACTTCTTTTTACTGCACTACTTTAGCCAGCGGTTTCAAAAGTGTGGCCCGAGTGCCATTTGCTGGCCCGCCCGCAGTATATTGTCAGAAAAAAACAACAACATTGTTCGTGTCAAAGAAAAAAAATCGAAATTTTATGTGAAAAAGATGACATTTTCAGACTAATTATTAACACAGTTTTGTTTTCAAATATATACCGTAATTTCCGGACTATAAGCCGCTACTTTTTCCCCTCGTTCTGGTCCCTGCGGCTTATACAAGGGTGCGGCTTATTTACGGCCTGTTCTTCTCCGACACCGACGAAGAGGATTTCGGTGGTTTTAGTACGCTGGAGGAAGACGATGACACAATGATTAAAGACTGACTTTTCATATACCGGTAGGCTGGTTATTTTGATAACGTACAGGCGAGCACTTTGTATTGCTTTGCACCGTTGTATTATTTGTACTCTGCACGAATGCTGTTCGCCATGTCAAAGAAGTGAAAGTTTGATTGGGACGCTTTGCGTTCCCAAACAGTCATCTCTGTCCCGACAATGCCCTCCGTGGTAGCAGGAACCCCTATATACTACGGTAATTACACATCAAAACCCTGCGGCTTATAGTCGGGTGCGGCTTATATATGTAGCAATCTGTATTTTCCCCTAAATTTAGCTGGTGCGGCTTATAGTCAGGTGCGGCTTATAGTCCGGAAATTACGGTATATGATATCTGTTTTTAGCATTTTAAATACATATACCGTATTTTTCGGAGTATAAGTCGCTCCGGAGTATAAGTCGCACCGGCCGAAAATGCATAATAAAGAAGGAAAAAAACCTATATAAGTCGCACTGGAGTATAAGTCGCATTTTTGGGGGAAATTTATTTGATAAAACCCAACAGCAAGAATAGACATTTGAAAGGCAATTTAAAATAAATAAAGAATAGTGAACAACAGGCTGAATAAGTGTACGTTATATGAGGCATAAATAACCAACTGAGAACATGCCTGGTATGTTAACGTAACATATTATGGTAAGAGTCATTCAAATAACTATAACATACAGAACATGCTATACGTTTACCAAACAATCTGTCACTCCTAATCGCTAAATCCCATGAAATCTTATACGTCTAGTCTCTTACGTGAATGAGCTAAATAATATTATTTGATATTTTACGCTAATGTGTTAATCATTTCACACATAAATCGCTCCTGAATATAAGTCGCACCCCTGGCAAAACTATGAAAAAAACTGCGACTTATTACATAGTCGTGGTCAAAAGTGTACATACATTTGTAAAGAACATCATGTCATGGCTGTCTTGAGCTTCCAATCATTTCTACAACTCTTATTTTTTTGTGATGTAGTGATTGGAGCACATACTTGTTGCTCACAAAAAACATTCATGAAGTTTGCTTCTTTTATGAATTTATTATGGGTCTACTGAAAATGTGAGCAAATGTGCTTGGTCAAAAGTATACATACAGCAATGTTAATATTTGCTTACATGTCCCTTGGCAAGTTTACCTGCAATAAGGCGCTTTTGGTAGCCATCCACAAGCTTCTGCTTGAATTTTTGACCACTCCTCTTGACAAAATTGGTGCAGTTCAGCTAAATGTGTTGGTTTTCTGACATGGACTTGTTTCTTCAGCATTGTCCACACGTTTAAGTCAGGACTTTGGGAAGGCCATTCTAAAACCTTCATTCTAGCCTGATTTAGCCATTCCTTTACCACTTTTGACGTGTGTCAGGTTCAAACACTGATGACATCTGTTAAACAAGACAAGAGGCAAAGAATCAAACAGGCAGAATTCAATTTGGACTCAATATTGAGGAGAAAACGTGTCGACCTGTAACCTCTTACAGTCTCGCCCACGCTCTGCCAAAAGATTGCACTCCTTCTTTATTTGACTTTCTCCCCCCACCTGACCACAGCTGCTTCCAGAGGGAAGTGGGTCGTAAACAGCGTTGCCTTTGGTTACTGTCATGTCTGTTGATCATGTTTTTGTTTTGGCCATGTGCTGTTTGTTTTTTGGACTCTTTTTAGTTCCTGGTTGCACTTCCTTGTTTGTTTGTTTCCATAGCAACCCATTAGTTTTCACCTGTCCTGTCACGCACCTGTTTCACGTTTTGACTCACACACCTGTTGTTAATCATGTCTGTGTTATTTAAGCTTTTCATTTTCTGTTGGTCTTTCTGGCGACTTCACATTCACACTCCTGCCACTCTGTTCACCCTCATGCTGACGATCCATGCTGCTCTTTTTTCATGCTTTTTCTCATGCCAAGTAAGTTTTTGTTTATTAATGCCACAGTTAGTGTTTTTGTTTGATTGTTCATAGTTTCTGCCTTTGTGCAAGTTTTGTTTTCATAGCCAAGTTTTTGTACTTCCGCCACTGTGCGCGCCTTTTGTTTGCTTCCCTTTTTTGTAGTTTATTAGTGTTAAAATAAATCATGTATTTAAATTCACGCCTTGCCCGCGCCAATTTTCCGTTGCCTTCCGGAGAAACAAAACCCAAGGACCAAGTCTTGACAGTTACCGAACAGTTCAAAAGGAGTTCCATAAAATAGTTCAAAGAGAGTTCCATAAAATAGTTCAAAGAGAGTTCGTAAAATACTTGAAAAAGAGTTCGTCTGGAAATTGGGCAGATCCTGCCATCTGTCCGCTTTGAAGTCACCGTGGGGTTTTACGAGCCTTCCTCCTGGTAGGCCTTAAAGACAACTCCCGTCCCCCTGCCAGGAAGTCAATGTAATACAAAGCTTTTGTGATCATTTAGAAACAATTATTCTAACAACGTGTGTTCGGGGTCGTTGTCCTGTTGGAACACCCAACTGCGCCCAAGACCCAACCTCCGGGCTGATGATTTTAGCTTGTCTTGAAGAATTTGGAGGTAATCCTCCTTTTTCATTGTCCCATTTACTCTCTGTAAAGCACCAGTTCCATTGGCAGCAAAACAGGCCCAGAGCATAATACTACCACCACCACCATGCTTGATGGTAAGCATGGTGTTCCTGGGATTAAAGGCCTCACCTTTTCTCCTCCAAACATATTGCTGGGTATTGTGGCTGATGAAACAAAAATTGAGCCGTTTGGCCACAATACCCAGCAATATGTTTGGAGGAGTAAAGGTGAGGCCTTTACTGGCGTCATATTGCAGTCTACACGTATCTCTTATGGGTGACTGCCGTCTACCGGTCACACTTATCATTACACCATGTACAAAATAAAATAGCTTTGAGGTCGGTAAGCACAACCAGAATTATTCCATACATTAGGCGCACCGGTTTATAAGGATTTTAAGTGCGCCTTATAGTCGGAAAAATACGCTAAATAGGGCCGTCTGCAGCACTTTTGCACTTATCAATTGCACACGCAGTCTTAGTAGATCACCCGCCTCACGCCCACTAAAAGTACACACACATTTTTTATGCAAACACTATTTAGCATGTTTTATTTGGATCTTAGTAGATCAGTGTTCCTTACAGTACTATAACATGTTTACATCATTCAGGGTGAAGATGGTGGACCAGGACCTAAGGGTGATCATGGAGAACCTGGCAAAGCTGTGAGTTGTTCTGCCTCTTGTGTTGGGCGTACAAATATATTTTAATGAATTAAAATGATTTCTTTATCCCCCGAAGGGACCCCCAGGAGCCTCCGGAGAGCCAGGTCCTGCAGGACCTCCTGGACGCAGAGTGAGGCTAAAAAGTGTTGTACTTGACTCCGTGTGCACGTACTTTTTTATGAATATATTCTGGGATCTTAGGGACACGTGGGTGCTGCGGGAAGTGAAGGGAAGCAAGGAAAGAAAGGCGACAAGGTTAGGATGGCGGCATTCATCTTAATGGGCATGTTTTTGTTACGGTCGCTGTCATGTCTATACCTTGCTAGGGAGAAACCGGCACTCTGGGTCCAGTGGGCAGGACAGGCCCTGTGGGACCACAAGGACAGTCAGGGAGGCCTGGACAAGAGGGGTTTCGAGGAATCCCAGGCCCTGCGGTCAGTACAATAAGACCAAATCTGGTTTCTGATGCTCCGCCACATTCTTCATACTGGGATCCTATCCTATTATATCATGCAATTAGGCTTTTATTTGTTCAATCTCCAGGGCGAGCAAGGCTTAACTGGTGAACCAGGAAAAACCGGACCACCTGGACCATTGGTAAGATCATAACAGATCAAATGAACTGAAACAGGTGTCAAATCATATTTAAATCCCCTTCAGAAGCTTCATAATTGAAACTAGAGATGTCGATAAATGCTTTAAAGCAGGGGTCACCAACCTTTTTGAAACCAAGAGCTACTTCTTGGGTACTGATTAATGCGAAGGGCTACCAGTTTGATACACACTTAAATAAATTGCCAGAAATAGCCAATTTGCTCAATTTACCTGTAACTCTATGTTATTATTAATAATTAATTATATTTACACTTAATTGAACGGTTTAAAAGAGGAGAAAGCACGAAAAAAAATGACAATTCAATTTTGAAACATAGTTTATCTTCAATTTTGACTCTTTAAAATTCAAAATTCAACCGAAAAAAAGAAGAGAAAAACTAGCTAATTCGAAAAATAATTTATGGAACATCATTAGTAATTTTTCCTGATTAAGATTAATTTTAGAATTTTGATGACATGTTTTAAATAGGTTAAAATCCAATATACACTTTGTTAGAATATATAACAAATTGGACCAAGCTATATTTCTAACAAAGGCAAATCATTATTTCTTCTAGATTTTCCAGAACAAAAATTTAAAAAGAAATTCAAAAGACTTTGAAATAAGATTAAAATTTGATTCTACAGATTTTCTAGATTTGCCAGAATAATTTTTTTGAATTTTAGTCATAATAAGTTTGAAGAAATATTTCACAAATATTCTTCGTAGAAAAAATAGAAGCTAAAATGAAGAATTAAATTAAAATTTATTTATTATTCTTTACAATAAAAACAAAAACATTTACTTGAACATTGATTTAAATTGTCAGGAAAGAAGAGGAAGGAATTTAAAAGGTAAAAAGGTATATGTGTTTAAAAATCCTAAAATCATTTTTAAGGTTGTATTTTTTCTCTAAAATTGTCTTTCTGAAAGTTATAAGAAGCAAAGTAAAAAAATTAATGAATTTATTTAAACAAGTGAAGACCAAGTCTTTAAAATATTTTCTTGGATTTTCAAATTCTATTTGAGTTTTGTCTCTCTTAGAATTAAAAATGTCGGGCAAAGCGAGACCAGCTTGCTAGTAAATAAATAACATTTAAAAAATAGAGGCAGCTCACTGGTAAGTGCTGCTATTTGAGCTATTTTTAGAACAGGCCAGCGGGCTACTCATCTGGTCCTTACGGGCTACCTGGTGCCCGCGGGCACCGCGTTGGTGACCGCTGTTGTAGTGGGTATCAGGATTAGCTCAGGGAGAGCATGTCCCAAATTCCAAGCTGCTGTTTTAAGGCATGTTAAAAAAAAAAAGCACTTAGTGACTTCAATAATAATTAAAGTTGCAAGCAGTGATGGACGGGACCGACTTTGAGGGCTCATAAAATCCAAACCGGAGCAGTAATTAAAACTCTTTCATCAACTTTTAATCAGAA